>NW_026057588.1:1715339-1946730 GCF_023721935.1 Panthera uncia | reverse complement strand
AAAAAAAAAAAAAGATTTTTTCTTAAAAAAAAAAAAAAACTCTTTAAATTAAAAGAAAAAAAGGGGGGGGGGGGGGGAGGTCCAGGGGCACCTCAGTCAGTAGAACATGCGACTCCATCTTGGGGTCGGGTCGTGAGTTCAAATTCCACATTGGATGTAGAGCCTACTTTTAAAAAAAGAAGGGGAGGTCCAGAGACTGGGAGACTCAGATATGGATAGAGACCCAGAGACAGTGACAGAGTCAGGGACAGACTGAAATAGGTAGACCCACCGTTGGGAAAACAGACCCAAAGACAGGAGACTAAGCTAAGAAGACCCAGAGAAGGTAAAAAGCGGAAACGTGGAGACAACAGAGATGGAGAGACTCGGAGCCCGAGAAACAGCGGTGGGGACACACAGAGACAGAGATATGAAGGCACTGATTGGTTCTGCAGATCCAAGGAACTGATAGAATTTGAAGACTAGCCACGCTGGGGGCTTCAGGAGTCATTAAAATGGTGGGAAATGTAATAGAGGCAACAGTGGTGAGTGATGTGCTCAGAAGGCCAAAGTGGATGCTGCCACTCCACTAGACAGCATAGACTGGACAAAGGTTAGGACGCTGCTTCTCATTCCAGAATCTTCTAAATAACAAGAATTAATAAGACTGACATTTTGTGTAAACTTTATTTTTTACAATGTGTATCTAGACAGTTTATTTTAAATATTTAAATACAACAACACTCACATTTTTGGGGCATTCAGTTCTATCAATTTTAACTTGTATATCGACCAACACAAAACAAAGAATAGATCCACTGCAAGCAAACTCCTCCCCCCCCCTTTTTTTTTTTAATGAGCAGCAGGCAAAAGTTTATTAGAGTGTAAGATCAGAAATTAAGACTAGGAAAGCTCACTTTATAGGGAGGGGGCATGGAAAGTGAATGCCCGAAAACAAACTCCTTCCTGATGCTCCCCCGGCCCCAACCCTGGCAACCACTGATCTGTTTTCTGTGGTTATAGTTTTGCACCTTCCAGAATTTCACATAAATAGAATCTCAGAGTAGGTAACCTTTTGAGATTTGCTTTTTTTAGTGAAAATAATTCCTTTGAGATCCATTCAAGTTGTGTATATCAATAGTTCTTTTTTATTGCAAAGTAGTATTCAGTGGTTTGGATATACCACAGTTTTTCAAACATTCACCCACTTAAGGACATTTTGGTTGTTTCCAGTACTTTGTTATTACAAATAAAGCTGCAATGAACATTAGTGTAAATGTTTGTATGTGAATCTTCATAAGTCTTCATTTCTCTGGGATAAATGCTCAAGAGTGCAACTGCTGGGTTATATGGCAAGCGCATGTTTAGCGATGTAACATACTGCCATACTCTTTTCCAGAATAGTAGAACCATTTTACATTTCCAGCAAAACTGCGTGTGTGAACAAGTTTTTCCACATTCTTACCAGCATTTGGCATTACCATTTTTTTTGTTTTATTTTTTTAAATGTTTAAGTAATCCCTACAGCCAATGTGGGCCTCAAATTTATAACCCCAAGATGAAGAGTCATACACTCTACTAACCAAGCCAGCCAGGCACCCCAGTGTTGCCATCTTTTTATTTTAACCATCCTTATAGATGCGTAGTGACATCTCATGTTGCTTTTAATTTGCATTTCTCTAATAATTATGAATGTTGGACATATTTTCATGTTCGCCATCTGTATATCCTCTTCAGTGAAATGTCTGTTCATGTCTTTGGCCCATATTTTAGTTTTTAAAAATTGTTGAGTTTTGAGGGGCGCCTGGGTGGCTCAGTCGGTTAAGCATCCAACTTCGGTTCAGGTCACGATCTCACGGTCCGTGAGTTCGAGCCCCGTGTCAGGCTCTGGGCTGATGGCTCAGAGCCTGGAGCCTGTTTCCGATTCTGTGTCTCCCTCTCTCTCTGCCCCTCCCCCGTTCATGCTCTGTCTCTCTCTGTCTCAAAAATAAATAAACGTTAAAAAAAAATTAAAAAAAAAATTGTTGAGTTTTGAGAAATATTTATTTAGAACATATATACATATACATATTATTTAGAACATATATATTTATATATTTTTATCTATTTAGAACATATTCTAGATATGTTCTTCATCAGATATATGGTTTGCAAATGTCTTTTCTCCTAGCCTGTAGCTTGTCTTTTTATTCCCTTAACAGGGCCATTAGCAGACCAAAGGATTTTAATTGAGATGATGTCTTAATTTGTCACTTTTTCCTTTAATGGATCATGCTTTTTGTGTCAAGTTTAAGAACTCTTTGCTTAGCCCCAAGGATTTCCTTCTATATTTTATCTAAAAGCTTTGTTTTACTTTTTACATTTAACTCAATCATCATTTTGACTTAAATTTTGTACAAGAGGTGAAATTTATGTTGAAGTTCATTTTTTCCCCTATGGATATTGGGCATCTTTTTTCTGACAGTAATTCTAACACCAAATGTGCAGGTTTTTTCCAATACCAACCAATTCTCCAACCCAACTGGATGTCCAACAATTCAATCCTGAGAGTACCTAGAATTAGTGCAAACTTCACGGGTCAAGGGCTTAGTCACACAAGACTGTTTTCACTTCAGATGATGGCCATAGGCTACATACACTTCTGTTAAGTTGACTACAAATTCACTGGTTCCCTGGTCCCCACCTCGGGTTCAAGTATTCACTAGAATGACTCACAGAACTTAAGAAAACACTTTGCTTACGTTTACCAATTTAGTAATAAAGGATGTAACTTAGGAACAACCAAATGGAAGAGATGGATAGAGCAAGGTTTGGGAAGGTGGGGCGGTGTCTACAACTCTCCTTTGCATCCTCCAGGAATGTCTTCCTCTCAGCACATCAGTGTGTTCACCAGTCCAAAAGCTCTCTGAATCTCCTTGTCCACCAGTTCTTATAAACGAATCTCCAGCCCCCCTCCCCTCCCTAGAGATTTGGATGCGGGGGCTGAAAGTTCCCACCTTCCTTCTGGTGATGCTTCCCCATGCTGAAGCTTTCGAGGAGTGCCAACCCAAGTCACCTTATTAGCATAAACTCAGGTGTGGTCAAAATGGGCTCTTTATGAATGACAAGACACTCCTATCACTCAGGAAATTCTAGGGGTTTGTTCCAGGAATGAGGGACAATGACCAAATATATGTTTTGTTATATCACAGATATCCAACTGCTCCAATATCACTCATTGAAAAGGCTATCCTTTCCCCATTGAATAGTTTTGCACAATTGTCAAAAATCAGCTAAGCATGGTTGGTTTTGTGGGTCTGTTTTTGGGTTCTCTATCCATCCCATTTACCTATGTGTGAACCAAAACCACTCTTGGTTACTGTGGCTAAATAGTAAGCCTTAAAATCAGTTATTCCTCTCACTTTTCTTCTTTTTCAAAAATTGCTTTTGGGGACACCTGATGGCTCAGTCAGTTAAGCATCCAACTCTTGGTTTCACCTCATGTCATGATCTCATGGTTCGAGAGTTTAAGCCCTGCATTAGGCTCCGTGCTGACAATGTGGATCCTGCTTGGGATTCTCTCTCTGCCCTTCCTCTACTCATGTTCTCTCTTCCTCTCAAACTTAAAAAAAAAATTGTTCCAAAAACAATTGTTCCAAAAACATTTTTTTTTCTACTCTAAGTCTAGTGCTTTCCCATATCAATTTTGAAATAAGCTTGTCTAGGGGCGCCTGGGTGGCCCAGTAGGTTAAGTGTCTGACTTTGGCTCAGGTCATGATCTTGCAGTCTGTGAGTTTGTGCCCCGCATAGGGCTCTGTGCTGACAGCTCAGAGGCTGCAGCCTGCTTCAGATTCTGTGTCTCCCCTTCTCTCTGTCCCTCCCATGCTCATGCTGTCTTTCTTTTAAAAAGAAAAAAAAAAAAAGCTTGTCTATGTCTACAAAAGATCTTGCTGGGACTTTGATGAAAATTGTATTTTGTACACTTTTTATGTTTTCTTGCCTAATTGCATTGGCTAGTACTTCCAATATGATTTCAGTAGCAGTGGGGGTATCTGTCATCCTTATGTGTGGTTCACCATTATGATGTTGGCTATATGTTATTTACATATGCCCTTTTCAGATTAAGGAAATTCCTCTTTATTCTTAGTTTGCTATCATTATTATGAAAGGATAATGAATTTTGTAAAGGGTCTGTCTGCATGTATTTGTGAGATCATGTAGTTTTTGTTCTTTAGTCTGTTAATATGATGGGTTACATTGACTGGTTTTCAAATATTGAAACAGCCTACATTTCCAGGATAAACCCCCTGGTCATGTTGCATTGTTGCTCTTATATATTACAGAATTCAATTTGCTGATATTTTAATGAGAATATCTGTGTTTATATTCATGAGGGATATCACTCTGTAGTTTTCTTGTCATTGTCTGGTTTTAGAATCCAGGTAATGCTGACCTTATAAAATGAATCAAGTGTGTCTTCCTTTTATTTTCTGAAAGTGTGGAACTGGCATCATTTCTTCCTTAACTGTTGGGTGGAATTCATCAACAAAACTATCTGGGTCTGGCAGTTCTTTTGAAAAAAAACAAAAAAAACAAAAAAACATCAACTTCTTCAACAGATATAAGCCTATTCAGTTTACTAGTTTACTTGTACAGTAAATTTTGATAGTTTGTCTTTTAAGAAATTGTGCCCCTTTACCTAACTTATTGAATTTATGAACACAGAACTGTCCAAACAGGACTAGGTTTTTTGCAACTTCTGTGGGATGGAAATATACCACAATGGAATGAGCACTGGGTAACATCTTCCATCTCATCCCAATATATGCCATTACTCTGGGGGCACACCTACCCAATGGTCAACCCATCAAGACCTCATCTTCTCAGTGCCTAGAGCCTTGCCTCCACTTGTGTCAGGCATTCATACACACTCCAGCTGCCATCATCCACATTCTTGAGATTCTAGCCCTCTTGTCCTCCTGCCCGGCTAGCTTCTTCAACTCTACCCACCTTGGGAGGCCTCCAGGCAATCATGTATACTAGAGTTTGGGAAGCAATGCCATCTATGAACTACGGGTGATATAGTAGTTGGGAAGGCCACTGGTGTACCTTCTATTTTAGCCTCCCGAGTCAGAGAAGAGTAACATCAATGTCATCACCATTAATAGCAATAGCAACAAAATCAACAACAATAACAAAACATCAACAACACGAGCAGCAGTAATAATAAGAGAACAATAATAGCAACAACAAGGGTGTGAGCATGAGCACAGAAGCAACCAATACACACTAAAAACTGTTACATCCCAGACCTTCTCCACACCTAACTTCTCTTAATCCAAATGAGCTAGGGCTTGTCTACATTTTATAAATGAGGAAGTAAGGCACAATAATTCACCTAGGGGCACCTGGGTGGTTCAGTTAGGTAAGCGCCCAACTCTTGGTTTCAGCTCAGGTCATGATCTCATGGTTTCATGAGTTGGAGCCCCACACTGGGCTCTGTGCTGACAGTGTGTGGAGCCTGCTTGGGATTCTCTCTCTCCCTCTCTTTCTGCCCCTCTCCCACTCACATGGTCTCTCTTTCAAAAATAAACTTAAAAATAATGTTTAAAGAAAAAATAATTCACCTAAGGTCACAGAGCTACTGAGATGTAAA
The DNA here is from genome assembly GCF_023721935.1 of Panthera uncia. NCBI lineage: Eukaryota > Metazoa > Chordata > Mammalia > Carnivora > Felidae > Panthera > Panthera uncia. Next base: position 1,941,116 of record NW_026057588.1, on the reverse strand, counting down.
CCCATGAGAAACCCAAGGATGACTGAAGTCAAAAGATGCACTCTTACCCATGACACTAACACTCACAGGGCATGGTCCTGGTCCAATGTTTTCATGCAATTTCATACAGTTTTTCTTCAACTGGGATTGCATATCTTGTACAGGCCTTCTGAGCAGCCAAGGGTTTGCTACTTAAATGAACACTCATTGACAATCAGGCACAGTGTTTTCTTTTATAAACAAAAAGTCCAAAGTGCAACCATGCATACACATGATACTGCACAGAGGATATTTCAATATATAAGTTAGAACAGAAGCCCTATGAAGGCAAAAAATTCTCTATTTACCAGCTTGTTAAAAGCTTATGTATAGTTTTGCATATTGCCTCCCTCCACATTGTAAGAATTTTCAACCTTACAATGAAAGATAACAGTTAACAGCTGATACAGGCTACAAGAAAGAAATTAGGTAACATTTAATATCCAGCAATGTGGGAGGAGGACTGTATCACCCTCTTTTGCTCCCACAAATATGCCATTAATTGTTACCTCAGTAACAGCCTTTTCCTTCAAAGCTCTAGTCTTTCCTCAAAGGGATCAATCTCACTAGTCATTCAGTTCTTCTTCCTTTTGATATTACTGTAATCAAATCAGAGAATTAATGGTAAGATACACATCTTATGTGTTTCTAAGGGAAAAAAAGCTGCCAATTAACATACAGCATGCCATTAATTACCCTGATCTATCAAAATGTCAAAATGAAAAGAACATGTATATTAAAATAAATTAAATACTGTGACTCAAATTCTGTGTCAGGACTAACTTCCAGGCACACATTTTCCCCTAGAATTGTGTTAAAAACCTGATTGTGGATTTGTAATGGGATGAATGTCCTACACTGGGTGTTTCCTCCAGAACTCATTCTCTGATGCACTAGTTGTGCTGCCCAATGAAGTAGTCACCAGATGTGCAGACACACAGAATTAGAAATGTAACGTGTGCCATATGTTTAAATGATAGTATCTGGGATATAGGTGGGTAGAATAAAATGTTATTGACATTAATTTCACATGTTCCTTTTTTTTTTTTTTTTTTTAATGTGGCCACGTGGGGCACCTAGGTGTCTCACTCAGTTGAGCAACCAACTTCTGCTCAGGTCATGATCTCAAGGTTTGTGAGTTTGAGCCCCGCATCAGGCTTGTCGCTGTCAGCCTGTCAGCGCAGAGCCTGCTTTGGATCCTCTATCCTCCTCTCTCCCAAAACATTTTTTAAAATTTTTTTTTAATTAAAAATGTGGCCACTAAAAAAAAATTGAACTTATGTATGTGGCTCACATTATATTTCTATCAGACAGAGCTACTCTGGAAGATCAGATCTCCAACTGAAAGCTTTCCCATGTAGACTATATGTTGGCTGTCTGTCTCAGGTCTAAGATGTCTTACCACACAAAGGTTAACATCAACTTACTTCTCAATATTATCACTCTATATTGGCTAGTACAAAAACTCATTCTTTCTACCCAAGAGTTTTGGGAAGAGTTCTTACCAAAACCCCAACTCTTCACATTAACCAAATCTTCTGATACAAGGACATGCAAGAATTCAAATTTAAAAGTAACCATAGCAAAAGAATTCTCCCAATTTCTTATGCAGACACAATGTCTCAAAAGTTTCTGATCCAAGGAGGAAAGGATGAACTCCACTATTTTCAAAGAGCTGCTCATCAATATGAAGTCTCTGACAATGAGTAAGTAAAGGGAATCTGATAGAGCTCTGTCATATTCACTGAATCCCCCACAGGTGTCTCTTTAGTGTGATAATTCCCATGTCTAATAAAAGCATACCTATTCTGGAAATTTTCCCCACATTTGAAACACTGGTACAAGGTCTCCTGAGCATATATCTTCTGGTGTTTGTCCAGAACACAGCTGTCCCAAAAAGTTTTGCCATACTGACTGTTCTCACAGGGTTTCCCACCAGTATGAGTCCTCTGGTGCTGAATGAGACCAGTGATATTCCTGAAGTTTCTGACACTGGTTATAGCCATACGGCTCCTCAATAGTATGCATCTCTGGTGCCAGAGCACTCAATGAGAGTTAAGAGCTCTCAATGAAAGTTTTCCCACATTCTTTACAGTCATAATGTTTCTCTCCAGAATGATTTTTTCCAAGATTTTATTTATTTACTTATTTTTGAGAGAGAGCACATGCGTACATTGAGCATGAGAGGGGCAGAAGGAAGAGAGATAATCTCCTGCTACGGGGCTCAATCCCACAACCCTGTGATCGTGACCTGAACCCAAATCAAGAGTCGGAACTCAATGTACTGAGCCACAAAGGCACCCCTGAAGATTTTAAGTAATCTTTACACCCAAATTGGGGCTCCAACTTACAACCTGAGATCGAGTCGCATGCCCTACCGACTGAGTCAACAAGGGACCACAGAATGATTTTTTTTAATGCACAATGAGGTGACCACTGCAGTTGAAGGATTTTCTACAATCCACATACTTTCAGGATATCTCTCTGGTGTGACTTCTCTTATATTTAATAAAGCATGAGATATCAGTGAAGGCCTTTCCACACTCCATAATACACAGGGATTCTCTCTTGTGTGAATTCTCAAATGGACAATAAGGTAGTAGATATTGGAGACATTTCTCACACTCATTGTATCTATATGGTTTTTTCTCCAGTATGAAATCTGTGATGCAAAACAAGGGAAGAGTAGTGGCTGAAGGACATCCCACAGTAGTTGCACTCATGGGGGTTCTCCCTTGTGCAGGTCCTCTTGTGATTGATAAAGGCAGAGATGGCACTGAATGCTTTCCCACAACTATTGAATTTATAAGGTTTCTCTCCTGTATAGATTCTTCAATGCACAATCAGGTTGTAATTCTTGGAGAAGGATTTTCCACAGTCAGTACAAGTATAAAATCTCTCCAGTATGAGTCCTCGGGTACCAAAGAAGTGAGATTTCTGTCTGATGGATTGTCCACATTTGTTGAAGTCATGGCATTCATCTCATTATTTCTCCTCTGCTCATGAGAGCAAGTGCCCTGATCAAACACTTCCTCACATCCCATCCCTTTGTGTGGCTGCCTTTCTCCAACAATTATATCCTGTTCAGTAAGAGGTACAGAATGGTTGTAAAATCACCACTTTTGTTACAACTGGAGGGCCCATCTCCTGTTAGATTTCCACCAATGTGGCCAAGTTGACCAACTTGACTTGATGGCTATTCTACAGTCATAATTTTCATCAAGTTCACTTCACTATATGTGTGTGTGTGTGTGTGTGTGTGTATTTATATGTATATTTACATTTATTTATATTATATATATCAGGAATGCTTAACATCTGAATCATGTTCACAGAAAGCTTCTGTTTCAGGACCTTTCTGAGATAGAGCAAAGACCGAGCAGGGGTGGTTGCGTGGCTCAGTTGGTTAAGTGTCCAACTCTTGATTTCAGCTCAGGTCATGATCTCACGGTTCTCTGGAATGAACCCCATGTTGGGTTCTGTGCTGATAGCACAGAGCCTGCTTGGGATTCTCTCTCTCTGCCCTTTCCCTGCTCATGCTTTCTTTCCCTGTCAAGATAAATAAACTTAAAAAAATAGACTGAGCAGACACCCATGCTTTCTCCATATTCACAACCACCACAGCCTCTCACCAAACCCACTGTGTTCTATTGGGTGGATGCTGTTTGCATCAAATGCTTCTCTGGGTTTTTGTGAAGCATTTCTACCTGTTCCTCACATTCCCATTTTTCTCCTAATGCATATAAACAGGAATAATCCTTCATGAATCTTTCCATCATCAGGAAATTAAGTGGTTCCACTCCAACAACATCCTGCCTTGATGCTTTCATTTTGACCTTTGTTTTCTTTTTTAACTTTTTTTAATGTTTATTTACTTCTGAGAGAGAGAGCAGGGGAGGGGCAGAGAGAGAGGGAGACAGAATCCCAAGCAGGCTCCGTGCCATCAGCACAGAGCCCGCTGTGGGGCTCGAACCCATGAACCATGAGATCATGACCCAAGCCAAAATGAAGAGTTGGATGCTTAACCAACTGAGCCACCCAGGCATCCCTGACCTTTGTTTTCTAAGCTAGAAGAGAAAAGGGAGAAAATATTTGAATCCTTAAAAGGAAGGGAAAAAGGAAGTTAAGGTGTGGCACGTAAATATTAAAATTGGTCCAGTGCAAATCTACTAAAAGTGATCTTCCGTCCACCCTATGAGAGTAATTTCATTTGTAGGTGTATAACCAAGAGAAATATGTCTGTACAATCAGAGTAAAATGGTTCATAACAACCTAAGACTGGACACTACCCAAATGTCCAAAACTAGGGAGTAGATGAATCAACTGTGGTTTATTCACATGATGAAATACTACATGTCAACAAAAACAAATGAACTACAAGTACACAAAACAAAATGGGTAAATCCCTCAAGCATAATGTTAAATAAAAGACCCAAAGTATGTTTACTTCATGAAAATTTTAAGCTGTACACTTATATTTTTCAGCATGCATATTTCCACGGAAATTTTTCAAAAATCATACACACATCCCAAAATAAGCCAGGCACCCATAGGTTTTGTTCAGGTATAGACCTGTAGGGCAGGAAGAGCTCATGATGATGGTAAAAGAGGGAGCCATTTACATAGAATAAAAATAGCTTTAGAGATTTTTAATTTTAGTAGAGGACGAAGAATATCTCCCAAAGAAGACTGGCTTACCAGAGGAGGAGTCGGGAGGAGGGTGGATTTTTAAGGAAAACTCTCCCACTTCCCTCTCCCAAAGCATGAGTAAGCAGCATCCTAGCCCTCCCTACCAGGGAACTCTAAGGCTGGGGCACCTGGGTGGCCCAGGTGGCTTAGCATCTGACTCTGGATTTAGGTTCAGGTCATGATCCCATCAAGTCCACACTGAGTGTGGAGCCTGCTTAAGATCCTCTCTCTTCTCTGCTCCCTCACTCTCTCTCCAAATTAACAAATTAGGAATAGAAGGAACTATTTCAACATAATAAAGGTCATATATGAAAAATCCACAGCTAACATCCTCAACAGTGAAAGACTGGAAGCTTTTCCTCTAAAATGACAACACAGGACGGCCACTTTCACCACCTTCATGCAGCAGTTGGTACCATCTGCAGATGTGTATCTTGGTATAACAGTTCTACCCAGAGCTATTAGGCAAGAAACAGAAATAAAAGGCATCTAAATTGGAAAGGAAGAGGCAAAATTATCTCTATTTGCAAATGATATGATCTTATATATTAGAAAACACTAAAGATTACACATACACACACCATTACAATTAATAGACAAATTCAGCAAAGTTGCAAATATAAGATCGACATACAAAAATCAGTTGCATTTTTATACACTAACAATAAACAATCTTAAAAGGAAATTTTTTAAACTGTATTTACAATAGTACCAACATGACTGAAATATTTGTTAAATAATCACAGAGAAGGGGCACCTGGGTGGCTCAGTCAGTTAAGCATCCAACTCTGGTTTCGGTTCAGGTCATGATCTCACAGGTCATGGGTTTGAGCCCTGCATCAGGCTTTACACTGGTAGTGCAGAGCCTGCTTGGGATTCACTCTCTCTGCCCCTCCCCCACTCAAGTTCTTTCTCTCTAAATAAATAAATAAATAAATAAATAAATAAATAAATAAATAATAACCACAAAGAAGAACAGGTTAGTGGTTGCCAGAAAGTAGGGAGAGAGGGTAGGGAGTAGGGTGGCTGAATAGGAGGAGCATGAGGGAGTTCTGCAGTGACGTCAAGTCAAGCATCTAGACTGTGGTTGTCATACCAAGATACACATCCTAAGATGGCATGGAGCTCCAACACACCCAAATGAGTACGAGTGAACTTTGAATGAGCTCTGCAGATGGTACCGATGCCAGGTTCTGGCTTTGACCCTGTCCTACAGTTGTGCGAGATGTTAACCATGGAAGAAGCTGGGTAAAAGATGCACAGGCCCTCTCTGTACATTTCTTTGTGCCTTCCCATGAATCTATAATTATTTCAAATAAAAAAGTTTAAAGGAAACAAAAACGGTACAAGACCCTCGATAGGACCTGGCCTGAAATAACAGGAATAAAGGCAATAGGGGTAACTAGGAAAGTTGGAATAGGGATGGGCTACCAGATGATAACAGGAAACTACTGTTAGCTTTCTTAGGTGTGACAACAGTATTATGGTTGTGTGGAAGAATGTCCTTATTCTTAGAATATACGTCCTAAAATTTTTAGGGGTACTTACTTTCAAATGCTTATATACATACACATAAAGAAATATCTATATGTGCACACACAAGTAAATACACACACACATAAACATACATATACACTCATATACATGTATACATATACAAAAATATACACATGCATACATAAACAGATCTACATTTATATACATACAAAAATCCATACATACCCCCCTCTGCAACAACACATAAAACACATGCATATAAATATACACAAATACCCATATGCGCAAACATACATACATGTATAAAATACATTATAAACACATAATACATAACTTATGTGTTGCATACATAAAAACTGAGGTGGTGGGTGATGGGTGCTCATTATACTCTTCTCTCAATTTTTCTCAATATTTCAGAAACTTGTCAAAAGAGAAACTAGGCAGGGGATATGTTAATGCTTCCAGAGAGAGGTACTACACCAAGGGATCAGCATTCATTATTACTTAGGTGAGAACGAATTTATAACCGTTTTCTCAAAAGGTATTCAAGAGATAGTTATAGGTATTCTAAGGAGTGGGGGGCGGGGGGTGGAATACGTTACTAGCTGGGAGCTAGAAGAAAACCACAGAGTTACTACCCCGGGAAAATGCTGACTTGTAAAACACTTTCTGCACAGTAAGTCTGATGCAGGAGAAAACAGGGAAGCCAGGAGTGTTCGCCTGGAATAACTGGGATCCAGACAGGGCAAGGCTGTCCACTCAGTTTCCTCCAACCAGCTCCAGAATCACCTGGCCCTATACAGCTGCTCCCCAAAGCTGGCAACTGATTCAAGTTGAAAACTATTTAATCTCTTTGCTCTATGACCTAAATAAGTTTCTGAAAACTCGCAAGTAAATAAAAGCAGGGCAAATAGAATTCTATTTTATTATTGTAGCTGACAATGTTACATTAGTTCCAGGTGTACAACATAGTGATTGGACAAATTTATCCAGTATGCTATGCTCACTACAAGTCTAGCAACCACCTGTCACCATACAATGCAATTACAGTATTATGGACTATATTCCTTATGCCGTGCCTTTTATTCCCAAGACTTTACAATTGTATTTTAGATTCTACAGGGAAGCACCCTACTTATATAAAACTTGCATCCAATCCACTTAAATATTTTACTATTAAAAATATCACTACAAAATATAATACATGCTTATTACAGAAAACTTGGAAAACAAAGTACAAAGAAAATTAAGTCCTGGGTGCATTTATTTCCTGTTTTCTTCCTAGAGAATCATTTTGATATAGTTAGAGTCAAACTGTGTATATACAATTCAGGGTCTTTTTTTTTGTTTTTCCCAGTAAATATTATATTATGGGTAGTTTCCATATCATTAACATGTCTTCATAGGCAGAAAAAATGGTGCAGCTCCTTTGAAGAACAAATTTGGGTTGAAATAAAAAATGCAAAGCACTGTGGTAGATCAACATTAAAAATTCAAAACTGGAGTGCCTGGGTGGTTCAGTGTGTTGAGCGTCCGACTTCAGGTCATGATCTCGCAGTTCATGAGTTCAAGACCCACACGAGGCTCACTGCTGTCCGTGTGGAACTCACTTCAGATCCTCTGTCCCCCTCTCTGTCCCTCCCCGGCTTGTGCTCTCTCAAAAATAAACAAACACAGGGGTGCCTGGGTGGCTCAGCTGGTTGAGAGGTTGAGCGTCCGACTTCCACTCAGGTCATGATCTCACGGTTCGTGAGTTCGAGCCCCACATTGGGCTCTGTGCGGACAGCTCAGAGCCTGGAGCCTGCTTCGGACTCTGTGTCTCCCTCTCTCTCTGCTCCTCCCCCACTAATACTCTCTCTCAGAAATAAATAAATGTTAAAAAAAAAAAAAAAGTTAAAAAAATAAACTTTTTTTAAAATTAAAAAAAATTAAAAATACAAAACTTGATCTAAGAGGACCTCACAGGGGCGCCTGGGTGGCTCAGTCGGTTAAACGGCCGACTTCGGCTCAGGTCATGATCTCGCGGTCCGTGAGTTCAAGCCCCGCGTCGGGCTCTGTGCTGACCGCTCAGAGCCTGGAGCCTGTTTCATTCTGTGTCTCCCTCTCTCTCTGCCCCTCCCCTGTTCATGCTCTGTCTCTCTCTGTCTCAAAAATAAATAAACGTTAAAGAAAAAGAATTAAAAAAAAAAAAAGAGGACCTCACAGTCAGTGTTGTTTCATCAAACTTTTGCTCCATTTACATATGCATGTGGGTCATGAATGTAAATGTGTTTCTTCTAATGCCTGGGTCAAACATAACTTGAAAATCCCCAGGCTGGAGAAATCCTTACCTGATTTACAAAGACACATGTTCAAGATGCCCGCTAAAGCACTGTAGGGACCGCTGAAAAACTGCAAACTTCCCAGCTGTGCATCAGAGGTGGGGCTTGGGTGGGGGGAATAAATGGTGGCATTTCACAAGGTAGAATACCGCACAAGAGCGAAAAAGGTACATGAAGAAATGGAAGACTGGAGAGAGAGGCACACTACAGAAGTTCACACACCAAGCACATCAAACCCAAACACACACACACAAACCATACCCCATACAGCTCAAAGCTATAGATATTATAAACGGCAAAGCTCAACAACATCCTGAAGACAACAGTTAAGTGCTAGGTGTGTCACAAACCCCTTCTGAGATCTCAACTCTCTGGAGAGGGCCAGCTTTTTCATTCACTAAGCAAATGTTTACTCAACACCTACTGTGTGCCAGGCCCTGTTCTTGGTAGGAATGAATCAGCGGTGGATGAGACAGATGAAGACCACTGCCGGGTGCAGCTGGCTTTCTAGTGGGGAAGACACAAAGAGCCAACTGCAAGATGTCTCCATCAAACGCTCTGCAAACTCAGGATGCACATAGACCTGGGTCAGTTTTCTGAGTTAGTACTGGCATCCCTGACTGCCCCCATCTCTACCCACTGTCCAAAACTGACAAACCAAGCAGATTCAAGGAGCACACTGCTCAAGGAAGGAGCCAGAACTCTGATTTTTCGATCTGATGCAAACTCCTAACCACCTGCAACGCCCCAGCAAACAGTTACTGGGCCAGCAGCCCCAGCACTAGGGCCCCTGAGGATTCTGGCTGCTACTGAGAGGGCCATGGGAGGCTCGGAGCACAGAAGTGGCAAGATCTGACACGTGAGCTCCCAGTGGCTACCGAAGAGGAACAGATAGTGGGGAGCGCAGAAGGCAGGGGTGCAGGGAGGAGGTGCCTGTTAGAGAAGCTGGTGGCCCAACGGTTGAATTCTGGAAAGACCTTACAGGTAAAGACATGGGATTTGGGGGCAGAAATGATATGGGGGCAGGGGAAAGAAAACCATCAAGGAGGACGTTGAGGATTATAGGCAGAAGAAGGAGTCGCCGTTTACAGAGGCTGGAAGGATTGGGTTTGGGGGAGACCAGAGGCTCAGCTGAGGACCCCGAAGTCTGAGTTGTCCTTCGCGGGGTAGGGAACAGCTTCAGGGCATTAGGGGCCTGTGGGGAGGGGCAACCCAGTCCACGACAGGGGATTAGGGGTGGGGGTGAAGCCTGGGAGGGCGAATTCGGTGGGAAGGGGAGGAAGGAAACATTCACAGGCACCCCAAAGGCTCGATGAAGCGAATCGGTCTTTGGAAGGGGGTAGGCGAGGGCGCAGGACCAGGGCTGTGGGAGGAGGAACACGCAGGAAACACAGAAGGCTGTGGGAGCCAAAACCTTGTGGGAGGGAGAGGAGAGGGAGAGAAGGGGCGTCCACCCGTGCAGGATGGGAACAGGAGGCGCGCACCTGAGTGGAGAGAAAAGGCACCCGGCGCCCCAGGATGGGGAGTCCGCGCCCAAGGGGAGAAGGAAAGTCCGCGTGGGAGAAGAGGAGAGAGGGGTCCGTGCCCACCGGCCGAGCGAAGACAACGAGGGTCTGCACCGCACGGGGCCAGCAAACGGCGGAGCGGGGGGGGGGGGTCCCACTCCGGACCCCCCAGCCGCCCCCCCACTCGGAGCTGGGCCGCTGTGACCGGCCGCTCCTCTATCTGGGACTCACCGGAAGCCGGAGAAACCGCCAGAAGGGACCTCACCTCCGGCGGCGCGCGCCGCTCGTTTTGTGTGCGTGCGCGCGCGCCAGATTCCCGGATGAGGCTTCTCCAGCGAGGCCTCGGGGCGGATGGGCTCGGGCGTTCGTGAGGGGGACTGGTCAAGTAATTTGCCCATTTTTCCACTGCATTTGCTTTCTTATTGAGATGCCGAGTTCTTTATAACTTTTGGATATCAGTCCTTTGTTGCGTCTATGAGCGACAATTACCTTCTCCCACTCCGTCGCTTGCCTTTCCACTTACATAATACACTTACATAATACTTTCTAATGAACACAGTTCTGAATTTTAACATAGCCAGCCTTATCAATTTTCCTTGGTTTAGTTAAGAAACGTTTGTCTATGCCAAGATCACAAAGATGCTTTGTATTTTCATCTGCACGATATCGTTTTGCCTTTCACATTTAGAGCTACAATCCTCATGAACTGATTTTTGTGGATAGTAGGGGGTCGTCAAACTACAGTAAATCCACCTGTTTTTGTATGGTCCAAGAGTTAAGGATGGCTTTTACATTTTTGGATGTTGTAAAAAAAAAAAAAATCAAAAGAATGGTATTCGTGACACGTGAAAATTATATGAAATTCAAGTTTCATAGTCCATAAATAAAAATGTATTGGAATGCGACCATGCCCATTTGCTTACAAATTGTGGCCGCTTTCACACTACAACAGTTGAGTCTAGTAGTTGTAGCAGAGACCATATAGTGTGCAAAGCCTAAAATACTATCTTTACAGAAAAGTTTGCTGACTCCTGATTGTATAGTGAGATATGATCACTGGATTTTAACTATTTAAAAATGTTTGCAAAACCAGGAGATATTACTTCTTACGCACTAGGATATCTGTAACCCAAAGACACAGTAACACGTGTCGATAAGGATGTGGAGAAATCAGAATGCTTATACACTGTTGGTGGGAATGTAAAATGGTACAATTGTTGTGAACAAATTTGGCAATCCCTCAAAAGCTTGAACAGAGAGTTACCACCACGTAACCCAGCAGTTCCACTCGAAAGTATCTACTCAAGGGGTGCCTGGGTGGCTCGGGGTTGAGCTCCTACTCTTGATTTCGGCACAGGTCATGATCCCAGGGTTGTTGGATCAAGCCCCTCAATGGGCTCCACGCCGAACGTGGAGCCTGCTTGAGATGCTCGCTCGCTCTCTCTCTCTCTCCCTCCCCCCGCCCCATTCCTCTCCCCAGCTCATGTGTGCTCTAAAAATAAATTAATTAAAAAAATAAATGCAAAGTATCTCAAGAGTGTTGAAAGCATATATCCACTAAAAACTTGTACGTGAAGGATCATAGCAGCATTATTCATAATAGCCAAAAAGTGGAAACAATCCAAATGTCCATTGACGAATGAATGGATAAAAAAAGTTGGCATATCCACACAATGGATTATTATTCAGTCATGTAAGGAGTGAAGTACTGACCCATGCTGCAACATTGATGAACATTGACAATATAATGCTAAATGAAATAAGCTAGTCAAAATGGACCACTATTGTATGATTCTATTTCTATGAAATGTCCAGAGCAGTTAAATCTGTGGCTAGATTAGTGGCTGCCAGGGACTGGGAGAAGGAAGAAATGAAAAGTGACTGCTAATTGGTATTTGCTTCCTTTAGGAGGCTAATGAAATGTACTGGAATTAAAGACTGGTGGGGGTGCCTGGGTGGCTCAGTCAGTTTAGTGTCTGACTTTGGCTCAGGTCATGATTTCACAGTTCATGACTTCAAACCCCGCATTGGGCTCTATGCTGACAGCTCAGAGCTTGGAGCGTGCCTTAGATTCTGTATCTCCCTCTCTCTCTGCCCCTTGCTTGCTCACACTCTTATCTCTCTCTCTCAAAAATAAATAAACATTAAAAAAAAAAAAAAAAAGAGGGGCGCCTGGGTGGCTCAGTCAGTTGGGTGTCCGACTTTGGCTCAGGTCATGATCTCGCAGTCCGTGAGTTCGAGCCCCATGTCGGGCTCTGTGCTGACAGCTCAGAGCCTGGAGCCTGTTTCAGATTCTGTGTCTCCCTCTCTCTCTGACCTTTCCCCATTCATGCTCTGTCTCTCTCTGTCTCAAAGACGAATAAACGTTAAAAAAAAAAATGCTTTTTAAAAAAAAAAAAAAAGAATGGTTATGGGTGCACAACCTGGTGAAAATGTTAAAAACCACTGAAACACACACTTGATTGTTTAACTTAAAAATTGTTTAATCTAGGGGCCCCTGGGTGGTTCACTCCGTTAAGCATCCAACTCTTGGTTTTGGCTCAGGTCATGATCTCACAGTTCGTGGGATCAAGCCCCATGTTGGGCACTGCACTGGCAGTTTAGAGCCTGCTTGGAATTCTCTGTCTCCTTCTCCCTCTGCCCCTCCCCCACTCTGTCTCTCTAAAAATAAATAAACTTTAAAAATTTTTTAAAAATTGTTTAATCTATTTTACCAGAAATGGCTACTGATTCAGCTGAATTCCTTTGGTCACACTAAGCCCAGACATCCGTATACTTTTGTATTTGCTATTTTTTCTCCAGGGACTTGCTTATGCATACTCTCAACCTCTTTATCTCTCAGGGTCTTAGTGTTGCTCTTGTAAATGTGGATTTTTTTATTTGGCAAAGGCAGCCTTGCACCCCATACCCACCTCTTCTCCAGTGAATCCATTTCTCTAACCATTGCCCATGAAGGGTTTCCACCTATGGCTTTATTGCCCCTCTCTGGTATTCGATGGGTGGAGTCTCTCCTCCCTAAATCTGTTCTCTCTTGGTCCGTAACATCACCCACCCTGGCTTCCCTCCTCCCTCCTAGGCCATTTCTTCATCTGGCTGCCTCCTTTGTTTTTCCCACAATCAATTGCTTCTTTGGCCACCATCCCTAGTGCTCACCTAACATAATGAGAAGTCTACAAGGCTCTGGCCTACCTCACCCTGCCCGCTCTCCTCATCTCTTTCTCTCTGATGCCCCACATCCCCTCCTGCATCATCACGTACTGTACCAGTCCCTGTGTGCAGCAGTCTTCCTTCCCTACCCCCAGGTTAGTCTCTCCTCCTCTTACAGCTTGCTGCTATTATTTTCGTTCTTTTCCCTATTACAGCTCACATTGAGGTTTTCACGATTGTTTGATAAATAAACGGCCATCTTGCTTTCTAGCTGGACTGCTCCATGAGGCTGGACACACTGTTGTATTCCCAACTATACTCCGCAGGGGATCAACGTGCCAACATCTGAGATACTCATCAAATGTTTGCCGATTTAAATGAACTGGAAGACATATTCCAATGTATTAAAATGATTGCCAACGACATGAGAGATTCTGGACGCAATTTCTTAATCTCACATTTTTCTGTACATTCTGAGTAGAATTGTTAGAATCAGAAAACAACAAACATATGCACTCAAGATATGGGTGCCCACTGTTCACTAGCACTGGTTCACCTCCATCTTAGTTCAACAAACATTTCTTGGGCACTTGCTGCACGATTCTAAGGGCCAGGGTACAGCAGAAACAAGATGTGTACAGTCCAGTAGGGGAGATAAACACGTACAATGCATCATGTATCAATAAAGCAAGGAAACAGGATGGGGAATGTGTGTTGGGCAGGGACCGTTGCAATTTTAAATAGAGAAATCAGGAAAGGGCTCGCTGAAAAGGTGATGTATAATGAATTGCAAGTGAGGAAGTGAGCCCAAATGTATTGGGGGGAGAGGATCCCACAGCAGAAAGTGATTTCAGAGGTCCTGAGATAACATGACTGGCATTTGAGGAATCGCAGGGAGGCCTTGAGACTGGAACAGTGTGACCAAGGTGGGTATCAGAGAAGGGGCTAGGGAGGTGACAGAAGCTGTCAATTAAAACACTGCCAGGCCAAGGCACCTGGGTGGATCAGTGGGTTAAACGTCTCACTCGATTTTGGCTCAGGTCATCTCATGGTTCGTGAGGTCGAGCCCCGCAGACAGCGTGGAGCTTGTTTGGGATTCATTCTCTCTCTCTCTCTCTCTCTCTCTCTCTCTCTCTCTCTCTCTCCCCCTCTCTCAAAATGAACTTAAAAAACAAAAGCAAAAAAACCATTGCCAGACCAAAGAAATGATGGAAGACAAAGGAGATAACCTGATTATGGTTGAAGGTACTTGCTTCCTCTCCCCCAGTGAGGATTATCTATCCCTGTCCCAGTGATTTCAGGCTTGTTGTGGACTTGCTTTGACAAGAAAAGGTGAGTGGAAGTGCAGGTGCTATTTCTGAACAGAAGCTTTCAGAGCCTCTGGATGGATCCACTGGTCCTCCCTTCCCTCTGCCAGGAGGCCAGCAATGCCCCAGAGAGGCTGCTCCCTGGCCAAGCGAAGGCAAAATGAAGTAGAACACTGGCGTTAGGAGCCCCAAAAACTTTTGCTGTCGCTTGTTACTGTAGCATAACTTACCTTAAGCTGACTCATACAAGAAACCATTAGAAGTACTGCTTTAAGGTTGAAATTCAGAATGACAAAAAAAAAAAAAAAATTGACATTTCAAGTGGTGGCAAGGATGTAGATCAACAGGAAATCTCCTTTGTTGCTGGTGGGAGAGCAAAATGGTACCACCACTTTGGAAAGAACTTTGCAGTTTCGTACAAAGTTCAACACAGACTTACCACATGACCCAGCAATTGCGCTCCTAGGTATTTATCCAAGAGAAATGAAAACCTACATGTTAGAGACTGAATGTGTCTTGCCCAAATCTATGCTGAACTCCTAAGCCCCAAATAATGGTACTTGGAGGTGGTGGCCTTTGGGGGTGATTAGATCTGAGGGTAGAGCCCACATGAAAAGGATTAATGCCTTTATAAAAGAGACCCCTGAGAGCTCCCTCACCCTTTCTACTACGTAAGGACAGTGAGAAGACAACCAATCTGTGAACAAGGAGGCAGGTTCTCACTAGACACCAAACCTGCCGGTGCCTTGGCTGTGTGCTTCCCAGTATCCAGAACTGTGAGAAAGAAGTGTTTGTTATTTAAGCCATTCAGTCTATGGTAGTTTGTTATTGCAGCCTGAGGATTAAGAGAAGTTGAATTTTATTTGAGATCTGTTCTCCTGGAGAAATTCCCTCACCCCTCTGTTCCAAGAAATGGCTAACCACACAAAGGACCAACTTGCTCTCACATATTCCAAGATTAAGACCCAGGAAGACAGGGGCTCCACTCTTCCTCAGTTACTCGATCCTTCCTCATGTCTCCCGTAAGACTCATGGATGACTCCGTTCTTTATCTGACTCTATAAAATTCCAGGCCCCCTTTCTTTTCTTTGAGATATTACACATTGATGAATACAAAGAGGGCTGCGGATTAATGAAACTAGAAATACGGTGGCAACCATCATGAACATCCTGTCTCATATGGGATTAGACAGCACATCTGGACCTTCCACACACATTCTTAGGCTATAGACTTCTTCCAGGATGCTGAAAGGTGTGTTCCTCTCACCAACCTAGGGTGTGGGAGGTGTTAAGTAGAGGTAAAGGGCATCTCTTCCTTAATTTTTCTGAAATTTCCTTTCACTAATGGCTGTTCATTAATAGGACTTAATTTACTAGACTAGCTCTGGCAATAAGGGCTGTGTGGATTCCCAAGCGGCACCTGGCTGAGTAGGCCGTGCCTACTCTCAAAGCAGACAGAGACCAGCAGAGGATTTTGTTTTTCAAGTTGTGTTTATTAACTTGCTGAGAAAGAAACACACATTGAATACCTCACCAAACAGGAGCTGGGAAGGTTAAAGGTCTGTAAGAACTAGAATGGGAGTGTGTTAATTTCCTCTGGCTGCTGTAGCAAGTTAACACAAGCTTTGTGCCTTAAAAATACACACATATACTCTCTTACAGTTCTGGAAGCCTTAAGTCCAAAAATCACTTTCACTGGGTTCACAAGGTGTCAGCAGGGCTGGGGTCTTCTGGAGGCTGTGGAGGGAGAACCAGTTTCCCTGCCTCTGCCAGGTTCTAGGAGGGTCCCCATTCCTTGGCTCATGACATCTCTCCCATCTTCAAATGCATTGGTCTAACTTCTGGCTCCATCATCACCTCTCCTCTGACTTTGACCTATTGAGGACCCTGTGATGACACCGCCCCCACCAGATAACCCAGCATCATCTCCACATCTTAAGATCTTCATCACTCCCTCAAATTCCCTTTGCATCTACACTAACAATCAAAGGTCCCACGGATTAGGATGTAGACACATTTGGGAGGCCATAATTTAGCCTTCCAACAGGAGTTCCTGATTGTTTGTTAAGGAAGAATTGCAACCCAGCCTGTGGGAGGATGGGGGAGGTCTTGGGTCTGGACATAAGGTTAAACCTAGTCATACTGTCCAGGAGTCAGGCAGGGCTTGTAAGGGGTGATGCACCAGGCTCCTCAGTCTCTGAGCCTCACGGTCTTGGCGCTTAGCCCTGCCACAGATGCAGCCCAGCACCCAGTTGTAATAGCTCTGAAGCAAGCGTCTTCCTCCCCCACTGCCCCAACGGGGCTCTTTTCCTAACTTGTAAGAAAGAGTGGTGTAAATTGGCAATGGCCCTGCTGGAGTATCAGAAAGGAGCGCAAGGAAGAGAGGGAAAGGGCAGGCAAGTATTTTCTATAATGCGTGTTAGTTTTCTATTGTTTCCGTAACAGATTACCCCAAACTCAGCAGCTTAAAACAACATAAACTTATTATCTCACAGCCTTCACTCAGTGACTCTCAAGGGGAGCCACCCCCAGGGCTCTGCAGACCTGCCAACCAGCCTGGGCAGCTCTCCCCTGGCCAGCACTGTATTTCCTCGGGAGGGATGTTCCCAGATCATCCTAGACCTCTCAACAGCCTCCCACTCCCTATTTTCTCAGCCCTGTTCTCTCCTCACCTCCAGGTCTCCAAAAAAGGAAATTATTCTTATGCCTTGGGTCATGGGATGCCCTGACTTGAGAGAAACTTCTTCCTGGATGCCTTTCATCCATACTTATAGCTGCCCTGTGACGCTGAACTAGCCCCTTTTCATTTAAAAAAAAAAAAAAAAAAAAAGTCCAAAGAAACCCAAAATTTGCCTTTTGGCTTTCTCTTTTTATTCCTTATCAAAATATTATAGCAACAATGTATATTTTACTATAGAAAAAATCAGACATGAACGGAGGCCCCTAAGAAAGCCATGTTTATTTCTCTATGACAAATTTCCAATCTACATCCGTATGTGCACATATCTTTACATGGCTGTAGTAACAGCAAGCCTTCTATTTTATGCTTTTTTTATTGTTGTTGTTGCCTTCCATATTATAAGCATTTTCAACATGGTAACAAAACCTTTATAATCATGGTTCGGCATGACTGCATGGAACAAATTAGTAGTGTACTAGATGAACAATGGGGAGTGATAACAGAAATGTAAGAACTCGTTCTATTTTTATTTCCACAACTAAAGCAACGCATCACATTTCTCAGCAGCAACCCTTTCCATCTCAGTACAAGCCCGCTCCAGTATTAAAAGGGAGAATTTCATTGTTCATTCACAAGCAACGTCCTCACCTACTTGCCCCTTCTGAAATAAATCCTGCACATCTGACAAGGCTGTAACATAGAAATACGTACAAACAGCAAAATCTAACTGCGATTCTGTGGTTGCCGTGGGGTGGAGTGTTGTGGGGTCTACCACCAGGATGTCTTTGTTGATACAGAGTAGACGGTAAGAGCTCCTGCCACTACTTCCACTTGATCCTAATAAAAGTTTGCTTATGTACGGGGCAGATGTTCCTCATTAAAGTCTTCCACAGACTGATTACACACTGAACACATCCATGGGTTCTTTCTTGTTTAAGCACTCTGACGCATCTTCAGAGTACCTTCTTGACATCCACAGATTTTATTCCAGTGTGTGTGCTACTATGTTTGGTACTAGCTGCATCATTCCTGAAGCCTCTTCTACATTTACTACTACCCTGTGTTTTCTCCAGGAGTTCCTCAATGTATAGATTTGATAGTATGGCTAAGGAATGCCTCACATTCATCAGTTCACTGAATAGCTTAAAACGTTATTGTCTGACAGGGAAAAGTCACCTCTGAAGACATTCCTCCTTCACACAGCTTCTTGAGAGCCAGTCAGTAGATGAACGTGGCCCACAATCATTATGTTTCCATGGGCTGCTCTCCAGAGTGTTTTCTTTGATGTCGGATGAGGGACGAGCTCCTTCTGAACGTTTTCCCACACTGAGGACACTGGCTGGGACCCTCCCTGCTGTGGAGTCTCTGATGTACCACCAAGTGAGAGTTCTGCTTGAAGGACTTTCCACATTCAGGACACTGGTATGGGGTCTCCTTTGTGTGAATTCTCTGGTGCTTGGTCAGACAAGAACTGTCCCTGAAAGCTTTACCACACTGATTACACTCGTAGGGCTTCTCACCAGTATGAGTCCTCTGGTGCCGGATGAGGCCAGCAATGTTCCTGAAAAGTTTCTGACACTGGTTACAGCCATAGGGCTTCTCACCAGTATGAATCCTCTGGTGCCTGATGAGGTAAGCACTCTCAATGAAAGTTTTCCCACACTCTTTACATTCATAGGGTTTCTCCCCAGAGTGAATTTTTTGATGCACAATGAGGTGAGAGTTTCGGTTGAAGGACTTCCCGCACTCCACACATTCAAAGGGCTTCTCTCCAGTGTGAGTCCTCTCATGCTGGGTAAGGTATGAGCCATCCCGGAAAGCCTTTCCGCATTTGCTACATTCATAGGGCTTCTCCCCAGTGTGGATTCTGAGATGCACGGTGAGGTGGGAGATGTCAGTGAAAGGTTTCCCACACTCATTACATCTATATGGTTTTTCCCCTGTATGAGTTCTTTGATGCAAAATCAGTGATGAATTTCGGTTGAAGGTTTTCCCACATTCTAGACACTCATAAGGTTTTTCCCCAGTGTGAATTCTCTGGTGTTGTGTGAGAGCTGACCCATCACTGAAGGCTTTCCCACATTTATTGCATTTATAGGGCTTCTCTCCTGTATGGATTCTTTGATGCACAATCAGGTTGTAGTTTTTGGAGAATGATTTTCCACATTCAGTACAGGTATAAGGTTTCTCTCCAGTGTGAGTTCGGTGATGCAAAACAAGAGAAGAGTTCCGTTTGAAGCATTTGCCACATTCACTGCATTTATACAGTTTCTCTCCAAGGTGACTCCTCCTGTTTTCATTAAGAGATGAACTCAGGGTAAAGATGTCCCCCAAATCCTTACCTTCATACAGTTTCTTCCCCTTTTTCCGTACTTTTGGTTCACCAAGAGGAGTAAAATGATTGAAAGATTTAACACTTTCAGGGTATTTATAGGGTTTCTCTCTTGTTTGATCTCTTCCAAGTTGAAAAACCTCGCCAGAATGGTCGAAGGCTCTTCCACAAGCATCACTGTCACTAGTTCTCTTAGCTACATAATTTTTTGCACAACTGTGTAAAGCTGGGTCGCAATCCAAACTTTTAACATCTGAGTCACGTATATGAAAACCATTTGTAGGAACTCTCTTAGATGGCAGAAGGTCTGAACTTGCACTCAAACGCTCCCCAAGTCCAGAATATTCACAAATTATTTCCTGAGTCCCTGGTTTCTCCTGAGTTAAAGCTGACTGCCTCAAATGTCCCTCCCAGTTCTTACAGTCCCGATTATTACCTAGAATGGAAAGATGGGAACCCTCTCTTGCAAATCCTTCCATTTCCACATCACAGGATAGTTCTTCCTCAGGAATATTCTGAGGTGTCATTTTCAATCTCATTTCCCAGGCTGAAAAGTAAAGAATGAAAAAGACTTAAGTACATAAAGTTATATCTGAAAGGGAATAAAAAATGATGACAGGTCAGGTATGTGAACCCATATTTTTATTTTGTTATTAATTTTGCCCGGCTTATTTTTTTAATTGAAATAAAGATGACACACTATGTTACATTGGTTTCAGATGTACAACACAGTGACTTGACAAGTCTACAGGTTATGCTATGCTCAGTACAAGTGGCTACCACCTGTTACCATACAACACCATTACAATACCATCGACTATATTCCCTGTACTGTACCTTTAATCCCATGACTTGTTCACTCCGTAACTAAAAGCCTATACCTCACACTCCCCTTCACCATTTTGCCCATCCCCACATCCCTCCCTTCTGGCAACCATCAGTCTGATCTCAGTTTGATTCTACTTTTTATATGTTTGTTCATTTGGGTTTTTTTGATTCCCCATATAAATGAAATCATATGGTATGTCTTTCTCTGCTTGACTTATTTCACTTAGCATAATAGCCTCTAGATCCATGCGTGTTGTTGCAAATGGCAAAATCTCACTTTTTTATGACTGAGTAATATTCCATCATATGTACACAGCACAATCTTTATCCATTCATCTATTGATAGACACTTGGGTTGCTTCCATATTTTGGCTATTGTAAATAATGCTGCAATAAACAGGGGGGCATATATCTTTTTGAATTAGTGTTTTATTTTCTTTTTGGGGGTAAATACCCAGGAGTGGAATTACTAGATAATATGGTATTTTATTTTTAATTTTTTCGAGGAAGCTCCCCCACTGTTTTCCACAGTGGTTGCACCAATTTACATTCTGCGCTGTGTATTTTTACTTTTTCAAATTAATATCTGTATAAGGGGAAGGTAAAGTGAGACTTCAGGGATGGAGGCAAGAACAGGTTAAAAGAGCCATACGGCATTTCATCTTCCTAGAGAAGAAGCAGGAAGAAGGGTAATGGAGATAAATATTACCAAAAGAATGAAAGTGAGATGTGGGAGATGAGAGGCCAGGTGTCACTGCTCACTGGAACACCACCTTGGCTACTGTGTGCTTATTCTACCACCCACTACCCATATCAACAATCAGGACACATTTTCAAAGCCCCGACTTCACAATGTGCTTATGACAGTGCTGAATGAGCAGTTTTCATCCCGGCTTTGTGGTCGAGTTCTGCTTCCACTCCATGACCTGGAAGTTCTGAAAGTCCTGGAGCTGTGAATGACCACCCCTCACCGTTATTGTGAGGACTAGGTCATGCCTGAGTCTAGCTCTGACATGGGAAATGGATGCCATTCTGTAAGTGGCTACCAGTGTCTCCACCATTACTGATTGTCCTCTAACCACCCTCCCAACCCTTTGCATGATATCAAGACAAATGACTCCTCATTTTTTGTAAGCAAAATGAAATAAGATCCTTACCTCAGAAAGAAATATTTTTTTAAATATTCTAAATGGAGAAAGATCCCAACGTAATATCAAAGTTTAAATCATGTAGGACACCTTCATGATCAACAAGCAAAAAACCGGGGCACCTGGGTGGCTCAGTCAGTGAAGCATCTAACTCGATTTCTGCTCAGGTCATGATTGTACAGTTCATGAGTCCAAACCCTGTGTTGGATTCTGTGCCCTGACAGCCTGCTTGGGCTTCTCTCTCTCCCTCTCTCTCTGCCCCTCCTCAGCTCATATTCGTTCTCCCTCCCTCTCTCTTTATGGCGCCCCCCCCCCCCTCATAAAAAAACCTAAAAAAAAAAAAAAAAGGAAAACCATACAGATAAAGATGAACAAATGTGGTATCAACGTTTGAAATTTCCACACCAACAAAAACACAGTAAGAGTCAAAACACAAGTGGCAAATGGAGAAACAATATTATAAAATACAAAAGAGGCAAAGGAATAATGCCCAAGATCTATAAAGAATTCTTACAGAACAGAACAAAAAAAGGGGGGAAGGAGATACAAAAAGGCACTTCATGGAGAGAAAATTCAAATATCCTGAACACAGGAGTATCTGCTCATTCTCACCATCACTGAGACAATTATAAATTGCAACTTTAAGAACACAAAATATGTAGGGGTGCCTGAGTGACTCAGTTACACATCTGACTCTTGATTTCGGCTCAGGTCATGATCTCAGGGTTGTGGGACTCAGCAAGGAGACTGTTTAAGAATGTCTCTCTCCTAAAAAAAAAAAAGAAGTCTCTCTCCTTCTCTCTCTGCCCCGTCCTCATTCACATGTTCACTCTCTCTAAAAAAAATTTTTAAAAAAAACCCACAAAATATGCACTTTTCATATGAGTAAAAATAAAACAAGCTGTGAGAATAAAAACCATATGCAGCAACCATCCAAATATAAAATGGGCATATTCCACTACCCAGCAATTCCACTTGTAGGCATCTCAGACTCAAAAAACATAGAGTCTCAAGCATAAATAGAGAGCAATCTATACCTAAGAAGATAGTCTTAAAGACCAGCAGAAAGAAGAGAGAACACTGGTGAAGGAGTAAAAAGTATCGTGACAGACCACTTAAGAGAAAAATAGAAACCTGAAAGTAATGGAAGCCTACTTCAAAAGTGCTGAGGGAGAGGCAGCTCTTTCCACCCACGGACCCTGTCCCTGTGCTTTCATAAAACCATCTTTTTCTGCTCTGGAAAAAAAAAAAGTGCTGAGGGGGAAAACCTCTCAGATACACTATTAATCAAGAGTGAGGGTGAGAAGGGGCATCTGGGTGGCTCAGTCAGTTAAGCGTATGACTTCGGCTCAGGTCACAGTCCATGAGTTTGCACCCCATGTCAGGTTCTGGAGCCTGCTTCTCTCTCTCTGCTCCCCCCCAACTCATGCTCTTTCTCTTTCTCAAAAATAAACATTAAAAAAAAAAAAAAAGTAAGGGTAAGACAAAGAGAGCTTCAGAAAAACAAAAAAAATTTATCTCCAAGGACATTAGCCAGAAGAATTAGAAAAAGTTGTTTTCTTCACCAAAAAAACTCACAAAAAAACAAAAACAAACAAACAAACAAACAAACCCAAAACAAAACCCAGAAGGAAGAAATGCAAAGAAAAGGAAATGATGAACATGGATTTAAATCAAATCCAGGGGCTCCTGGGTGGCTCATTCAGTTAAGCATCCAACTCTTGATTTTGACTCAGGTCATGAACTCATGGTTCATGGGTTCAAGCCCCAGGTTAGGCTCCAGGCTGACAGCACAGAGCCTGTTTGGGATTCTCCCCCCATCTCTCTCTCTCTCTCTCTCTCTCTCTCTCTCTCTGCCCCTTCCCCGCTCATACTTATGTGCTCTCAAAATAAATAAACTTCAAAAAATATATAAATCAAATCTAGCAATGACCATATTATATGCACCAGTATCATATAAAATGCAGCAATAACAACTGGATGAAGAGCCATGAGTCAATAATTAGAGCCTAACAAATGCTTTCCAGGTGCAAGTGGAACATTTGCTAACACTGACAATACCAGGCCAAAGAACAAGTTCAACCAAAGCCACACCACAGTATGACACGGACCATAGCCTCTTGACTACAAATGTGGTCATGTTAAAAACGAGTAGCAGAAAGAAAACCAAACATAAGAAAAACAGTAAGTGGAGTGGCTAAGTGGCTCAGTGGGTTAAGCATCCAACTCGTGATTTTGGCTCAGGTCATGATCTCACAGTTCATGAGTTCCAGCACAGCATCAGGCTCTGTGCTGACAGAGCAGAGCCTGCTTGGGATTCTCTGTCTCTCCCACTCTCTCTGCCCCTCCCCCACTCATGTTTTCTTTCTTTCTCTCTCTCTCTCAAAATAAGTAAGAAACTTAAAAAAAGAAAGAAAAACAGTAAGTAAAACAAACCTCTATTTTTTTTGGAAAAATGAAAACCTATTTCTCAGTAATTCACAGATTAAAGAGAAATCTCAACAAATTAGGAAACACCTAGCACCAAACTAAACAATGGAACTGGTGTATCTCAAAACACGTGGCAAATGAGGATGCAGCTAACAGTTCCTCAGAAAGTGTTGGCCTTGTGGGGTGCCTGCACAGCTCAGTTGGTTGAGCGTCCCATTCTTGGTTTTGGCTCAGGTCATGGTCTCACAGTGTGTGGGATCAAGCCCTGCATCAGGCTGACAGCACAGAGCCTGCTTGGGATTTTCTCTCTCTCCCTCTCTCAAAATAAACTTAAAAAAAAAAAAAAAAAAAGTTGGTGGGGCACCTGGGTGGTTTAGTTGGTTAAGTGTCCAACTTTAGCTCAGGTCATGATCTCGCGGTTTGTGAGTTTGAGCCCTATGTTCTTATTTGAAATGCCGCCAGTCTGTTATTTGAAAAGCCTGACAAAACAGACACACTTTGGTGAGAGTGATCATAAAAAAAAAAGTCACACAAGGGGCGCCTGGGTTGCTCAGTCGGTTGAGCGTCCGACTTTGACTCAGGTCACGATCTCGTGGTTTGTGGGTTCAAGCTCCGTGTTGGGCTCTGTGCTAACAGCTCAGAGCCTGGAGCCTCCTTCAGATTCTATGTCTCCCTCTCTCTCTGCCCCTCTCCTGCTCGCGCTCTCTCTCTCAAAAATAAATATACATTAAAAAAAAAAAAAAGCACATATAAGCATTATCAGTCATGAGAAGGGGATTTAACTAAGAAACGGTAGAAAGTTACCAAAACGGCAACTTGGATTTATCCTAGGAATGCAAGGACTGGGATACATTAGAATGTCAATTGATACAATTCCCCATATTTTCAGATAAAAGTAGAAGTCCTCTACACCCTATCTCAATAAATTAAGAAAGTAATTTGTGGAAATCTCACCCAGATTCATGATCAAAATGCTCTCAATTAAAGTGGTAGACCCCTTTGGTGTGCCTGAGTGGCTCAGCTGGTTAAGCGACTGACTCAATCTCAGCTCAGGTCTTGATCTTGGGGTCATGGGTTCAGTCCCTGCATTGGGCTCCACACTGGACATAAAACCTACTTTAAAAAAAAAAAAAAAAAAAAAAAAAGTAGACCCCTTTAACCTATATTAATAAATTCTGAAAGTACTTTAAGGAAAACTCCAATTCCTGATGAAAATTCTTAACAATTAAGGATATAAGGAACCAAGGTAAATATCACACCTAATAATAAAACATCAGAATAGTTTACTTTAAAGCCAAGACCAAGACCCTAGAAACCTGCTACATCCACAGGATTCAATAGTGATGTGGAGGAGCTAGCTGCTCAAGAGGGCCATGTCCCAGATGTCACTCCTGGTCATTATGAGTTCTTCACCTACAGGAACAGGCCTCCTGAGGCTGCCTTGCCACCATACTGCATGTTTCCCATACTAGACCCTCTGAGTACACTGGGGCCTGGGTGGCCTTGGATGTCCTGTGAAGACAAGATGGAAAGCACCTTCCTAGAGGTCTGTAGGGGAAGGATGAATGTGTGTATTTAAAAGAACTAAGTCAGGGGCGCCTGGGTGGCGCAGTCAGTTAAGCGTCCGACTTCAGCCAGGTCACGATCTCGCGGTCCGTGAGTTCGAGCCCCGCGTCGGGCTCTGGGCTGATGGCTCGGAGCCTGGAGCCTGTTTCCGATTCTGTGTCTCCCTCTCTCTCTGCCCCTCCCCCGTTCATGCTCTGTCTCTCTCTGTCCCAAAAATAAATAAAAAACGTTGAAAAAAAAATTAAAAAAAAAAAAAAAAAAAGAACTAAGTCAGACATATACACCATGATACCACTTGGGGAAATTTTTTAGACATACAAAAATTCTGGAAGTAAAAATATTAAAATGCCCTGGCAAGATACCTACCAAAGCTGTGATCATGACTGTTCTGGGAATATGGAAAATAGGCCTTAAGGAGTAAAGGGAACATCCATTTAATCTATAATAGATGCTTCCTTTATTGAAATAAGAGTTATTCACCCTTAAGAAAGTGAAATGACAACCCACCAAATGGGAAAGAATACTTACAAAGCATACATCTAATAAATGATTTGTATACAGAAGATATTAAAGTCTTACAACTCAAAAGCAAAACAATCCAAATTTTAAAAATAGGCAAAAGATAGGGGCACCTGGGTGGCTCAGCTGGTTAAGCGTCCAACTTCAATTCTGGTCATAATCTCATGGTTCGTGAGTTCAAACCCTGTGTCAGGCTTTGCGCTGACAGCTGAGAGCCTGCTTTGGAATCAATCAATCTCTCTCTCTCTCTCTCTCTCTCTCTCTCTCTGCCCCTCACTCTCCCTCTCTTTCTCAAAAATAAATATTTAATTTTTAAAAACAGGCAAAGGATCTGAATAGACATTTCTCCAAAGAAGACACCCAGACGGCCAACAAGCACATGAAAAGATGATCGACATCATTGTCATTAGGGAAATTCTAATCAAAACCACAGTGAGATGCCACTT
This sequence comes from Panthera uncia, assembly GCF_023721935.1. NCBI lineage: Eukaryota > Metazoa > Chordata > Mammalia > Carnivora > Felidae > Panthera > Panthera uncia. The sequence continues at coordinate 1,914,683 of NW_026057588.1, read as the reverse complement.
CATACTCACAAGTGTTGCCAATATAAAAAACGGACAATAACATGTGTTGTGAGGATGTGGAGAAACTGGAACCCAGTTTCCAGTTGGTGGGAATTAAAATGGTGCAGCTGCTTAGGATAACAGTCTGACAGCTTCTCAAAAAGTTAAACAGAGAGTTATGTTACCCAGAAACCTACTCCTACCTATCTACTCAAGACAAATGCAAACATATATCCAAACATAACTTGTATGTGAATTGCAAGTTCATAGCAGCTCTATTCATAATAAACAAAAAGTTGAAACTCAAATAAAATGTCCATCAACTGAAGAATGGCTAAACAAAATATGGAAACTCACACAACGGAACATTCTTCAGCCATAAGAAGGAATGCGGTACTGATAAATGAATGCTTCAACAACATGGATAAACCTTAAAAACATCCTCAGTGAAAGAACTCAGACACAAAAGACTATACATCGTATGATCATATTTATATGAAATGTCCAGAACAGGTAATTCTATATAGACAGAAAGTCAATTAGTGGTTGCTAGGTGCTAGGAGAAAGAGCATGGGGTTTCTTGTTGGCCTGATGAAAACATTTGGAATTACATAGCAGTGATGGTTGCTCAGCTTTGTAAACATACTGAAAGCCACTGAATTGTGCACTTTGGATGAATTTATGTATGGGAATTATATCTCAATAAACCTGTAATAAGTCAATGTATGCTTAATAAATTTGATAATTATTAAGTTATTAATAAAGTGTCCAAATTTTGATCTTGGCACAGGTCGCGATCTCACAAGTCTTGAGGTCAAGCCCTGCATCAGGCTCTGCACTGACAGTACGGAGCCTACTTGGGATTCTCTCTCTCCCTTTCTCTCTGCTCCTCCCTCCCTCTCTGTTTCTCTCCCAAAATAAATAAATAAACTTAAAAAAAATAACACAGAATAGGTTAAGATATTTGCAAATCATATATATGATAGGGCACAGATATCTGGAATAAATAAATAACACTTTCAACCCAATAATTAAAAGATGAATAACCCACTTAATAAATGGGCAAAGGATCTGAACTGATAGTTCTCCAAAGATATACAAATGGACAAATAAGCACAATGAAAAAGATGCTCAACATCATTAACTATCAGGGAAATGCATATCAATACCACAGTGAGAATCCACTTCATGCCCAGTAGAATGGATATAATCAGTCCCACTCCTAATGCAGTTATCCAAGAAAATAAAAAAATACATCCACCCCCACAAAAGTATACACGAATGTTTACAGAAGTGTTATTCCTAATATCCAAAAAGTGGAAGCAACTCAAATGTTCATCTACTAATGAACGGAAACAAATGAGGTGTATCCATACAATGGGACATTACTTATACATAAAAATGAACTAGGTACTGATAGATGCTGCTACAAGGATGAACCTTGAAAACATTATGCGAAGTCAAAGAAGCCCCCCCAAAAAGGACTATATATTGTATGGCCATTTATGAACAGTTTAGAATAGGCAAATGCATAGAGACAAAAAGATTAATGATTGCCTAGGGCTCAAAGGGATAAAAGAGATGAGGAGTGGCTGCTAATTGGCACAGGTTTTCTTTTCCTTTTTCTTTGGGGGGAGGGGGCAGAGGTTTTCTATTGGGGGATAATAAAAATATTTTAACTTGATAGTGGTGATGGATGCACAATATAGTGAATATACTAAGAAACACTAAATCGTATACCTTAAAGGGTTAATTGTATATACCAATAAAGCTGTGATTTATATCTCAATTAAGCTGTCTTTAGAATTTTTAATTTCATATTTATTTTTGAGAGAGAGACAGAGCGTGAGCAGGGGATGGGTAGAGAAAGGGAGACACAGAATCTGAAGCAGGCTCCAGGCTCTGAGCTGTCAGGGCAGTCTGACCAGAGCTCTGGATCATGACCTGAGGCGAAATCGGAAGCTTAACTGACTGAGCCACCCAGGCACTACTCAATAAAGCTATCTTAAAAAAAAAAAAAAAAAGGTGATGAGTCTGCTGGGGTCAGAACCACTTGTCTAGATCCCATTGGAATGCTTCTGATACCTTAAGATTTCACAAGAGAAGTAACAGTTTTATATGGATGTGCCAAGCTTGTATAGAAATCTATTCCAAGGCACTGACGTCTGAAGGGCTTTATCCCCAGTCTCTACAACCCTGCAAAGGGTTCCACCTAGGCTTGATGCCTGGATGTCTGACATCAAATTGTGGCAGACCTCAGCTGTCCAACCCCATCCACATGGTTCCCCCCAATCTCTTTGGACCACCCATGATAATGTTTACTTTACTTGTTTAAGTGATGTATTCTTTAACAAAAATAGTTTCCCACCAACTTCAACTCTATCCTAATGCCAACTGTGACAAAGTGTGACTCCATTTTGATGATGACTGCTAGCATTTTTCAAGCCTCCCCTGCCCCCCCCCTACTGCCCCACATGTAGGTAAGCTAACTAGAAAGCCTGTGTACTTTCTCCTTGGTGTTAGCAGGGTGCTCACACCATGCAAGCCCCAACAAAAGCTAGGCCACCCTCATCCCAATTCCACTCTCTAATCACAGTTAAAGCCCAGCCAGTCTCCTTTTCCTGCTCTCAAGCTATTTTTGGATTACCTGGGGAAATCTGCCCTACTCTCCCAAGAAAGTCTTATTATGTGAGTAATAAACCTTTTACTCTCTTGGGAGGGGTGTGTGTGTGTGTGTGTGTGTAAAATATAAAAACAGTGTGTGCACATGTTTGAGGCAGGGAGAAAAGAAAAGCTAATGTGACAAAGTATTAATAACTTGAGAATCTGGATAGTTTTACAAGTCTTAATTGAACTATTCCTGCCACTTCTCTGTGTGAAACTTTTAAAAATAAAAAAAATTGGGTGTGAAGAGAGAAACAAGCAATAGAATGGAGGAAAGTTCTGCTGGGAGTGGCAGGGGGAGAAAGAAAGAAAACAAAGGCTTGGTATTCAACACATATTTTTACAAGCTCAAGTCCCTAACAACCAACTTTTTTTTTTAATAGATTTTTTATTTATTTATTTTTTTTAACGTTTATTTATTTTTGAGACAGAGAGAGACAAAGCATGAACAGGGGAGGAGCAGAGAGAGAGGGAGACACAGAATCTGAAACGGGCTCCGGGCTCTGAGCTGTCAGCACAGAGCCCGATGCGGGGCTCGAACTCACAGACGGTGAGCTCATGACCTGAGCCGAAGTCAGCCGCTTAACCGACTGAGCCACCCAGGCGCCCCCCAACTTTTTTTTTTTTTAATTGGCAAAGGATAACAGACCTTTCTGTGGTCATGGTAATTCTGATAAAAGTTTGGGTATATTTGTCAAAACTATGCAGTGGTACAATGAAGATCTATGCATTTCACCATCTCACTGTAAGTCAATTTTGCCTCAAAAACTTAAAAAAGCAGTAATGTAGGGGCGCCTGGGTGGCGCAGTCGGTTAAGCGTCCGACTTCAGCCAGGTCACGATCTCGCGGTCCGTGAGTTCGAGCCCCGCGTCGGGCTCTGGGCTGATGGCTCGGAGCCTGGAGCCTGTTTCTGATTCTGTGTCTCCCTCTCTCTCTGCCCCTCCCCCGTTCATGCTCTGTCTCTCTCTGTCCCAAAAATAAATAAAAAACGTTGAAAAAAAAAATTTAAAAAAAAAAGCAGTAATGTAGTGTTTGAGAGGAAAACATTGAGGGGGAAACACTGTACTATCTGCAACTTACTTTGCGCCCCAAAAAGATTAATGAATGGCTGAAAGGATGGACAGAGGAAAATATACGGATACAGCAAATATACATCAGATGTTAACGGGTCGGTATGAGGTCGCAAAAGTATTTCAACTTCTCTGTATGTACAAAAACTTTTGGGGGGTTAGAGGGATTAAAAAAAAAAAAAGGAACTACTGGGGGTTAGAGGAGTTAAAAAAAAATGAACCACGAAACCAAGGAAGAGGAAAGTGAAACGGCCCCTAAACAGGTGGAACAACGCGGCCCTGAGAGTGGCAAGATCTGACTTGCAGGTAGGAGGTAGGTGGAGGGGAAAAAAAAAACAGGTACGTGGTGACACCTGCGGGACTCCGTGAGAAATGGCACAGTCTACCGGCGCAAGGCGGCCACTTTGGCCTGAGACCCACCGACGCGGATCTACCTACTATCCGGCAGATGAGCGGTCGACTAGGGGTTCGCCCCAGCGGCCGGGCCAGGACACCCTGCAGGCCGGGGCAAACGTTCCCTGGGGAAGGACCAGCCGGATAGGAGCGCAGATACCCTGAGCAACGCGAAGGAAAGAGTTGAGACGTCTTCACCCGCCGGGGGCGTCCACCCCCACCGGGGAACGTCCACACCAGCGGCGGATTTGCGTCTTTAGTCGCTAGGGCAGCCATGCCCCGGGCCGACCCGCGCCCCTACGAGCCGGACGCACCCGCTCCACCCGTGAAAACCTCCCGCGGACGCACCGGACACACCACACCGACATCCGGCTGACCCCTCCCCGCCTCCACATACCCCCGCCCCCCACATCACTGTCCGGAGGGAAAGTGAGGAACCGAGAAGCCGAGGGGCGCGGCGGCACTCACCTCCCGCAGGCGGGCGGCCGGGCCCGAGGCGGCGGCCATGTTTGGGGCGGGTGCGCGTGCGCGCGCCAAGACCCGGATGTGTGCGTCCCAGGAGGCTCCGCGGCCCCGCCCCGCCCCGCCCCGGGCAGTGGCGCGGCAGTTTCGGGACTTCCGCTGTTCTGGTGGCTGCGCAGAGCTGTAGACCCTCCGCGACGTCCGTGGGAGGGCTGGGGTCAGGACTCAGCCCGCGGGTCGTGCGCCTGTGCCTCACTCAGCCCTGACCCCCACCGGCGCGGGTCGTCGGAGAAAGTTGTCCGGAAGAGCTGTCCTGTCGTCTCCAATTATTTATTCACCTATTTATTGATATCAATATGGACTCGTGGGTAATTTTTTTCTCCTGTGGTTTTAATCCGACGCCATTATTATTGTATACAGCCTTATTTTTACTTACTGCGTATTTTATAATTTTGAGTAAAATAAGTCTCTTACTATATATATATATATATATATTTTTTTTTTTTTCAGAAAAATCTGTTAAAATTCAGGAGCGCCTGAGTGGCTCAGTGGATTAAGTATTGGATTTCGCCTTGCATCATGATCTCATGGTTCCTGGGTTCCAGCCCTGCCGCTGGCAGCGAGGAGCCTGCTTGGGATTCTCTCTCTCTCTCCCTCTCTCCTCCTCCTTGACTCATGCTTTCTCTCTCTCTCTCTCAAAATAAATAAATAAACTTTAAATAAATAAAAATAAAATTCAGATTAAGTACACTCATTATTCATTGACAGTATTATTATGTACTTAATCAAAATAAACTACACAATTTTTAATGTTTATTTATTTGAAGAGAGAGAGTAAGTATGGGAATGGCAGAGAGAGGGAGTGAATCCCAAGCAGGCTCCATGCTGTCAGTGCAGAGCCCCATTCCGGGCTGTCTCTTGAACCATGAGATCATGACCTGAGGGTAAATCAAGACTCAGACACTTAACGGACTGAGCCATCCAGGTACCCGCACAATTTTGAATTAATAAGAAAGCTAAGTAAGGATTTTATATAGAATATGAATACTAAAAATCAGTGTATGCATTATAGAAAAAATATGTAAGTTATAATTAGTAGTAGACAATATGCTTGAAAAAAGATACACATTCTCAGTCTTATGTATATATGTGTGTAAATTCCAATAACCATTCGGATATATACAAAAAAATAAATATTCCTACTCCCACCATCCAGCATTAACATTGGGAATGGATGGTAGGACCCCCAGAGTAGCCCATGTAGGGTTTGAGGCCCAAGGTACTAGGTTGGCATCCTCCAACACAGCCTAGGAAAGAATGAGATGATTCTCCTAGAATCTCCCACAATATGTTTATTTTTTTTAATTTTTAATTAACTAATTTTTTTTTGAGAGAGAGAGAGAGCACATCAGTAGGGGGTGGGGGGGGGGGCAGTGGGAGAGGAAATCAGAGAATCTCACGCAGGCTCTGTGCCCAGTGTGCAGACTAACCTGAGCTAAATAAAATCAAGAGTCCCACACTTAACAAATTGAACCACCCAGGCACCCCTGTTATTTAATTATGAAGGGAAAAACAGTAACTTGACAGTGGAGAAAGCTGGCAGGCATCACCTTAACCATGACCTTCGTGGAATTCTTGTCAAAGATGCACCATCTCAATCTAATCATGAGAACACCAGACAAACCCAAACTGAGAGACATTATAGAAAATAACCGAGCAGTATTCTGCAAAAGTATTGAGGTCATGAAAGACAAGGAAAGACTGAGGAATTGTCACAGACTGGAGAAGACTAAGGAGACACCACAAATAAATGCAATGTGGGATCCTGAAACAAAAATAGACATTAGGGGGGAAAAATTCAAATAAAGTCTGTACTTCAGTCAGTAGCATTGAACCAATGGTAATTTCCTAGGTTAAAAAAATTCTTTTTTAATTTCTAAGTAATCTCTACATCCAACGTAGGGCTCGAACCCCCAAGATCAAGAGTCGCATGCTTTTTCGATTAGCACCAGCCAGGCACACTGGTAATTTCCTAGCTTTGATAAATATATCATGGTTACCTACAATGTTAACATTAGGGAAAGCTAGTGAAAGGTCTACAGGAAGTCTACTATTTTTACAACTTTTCCGTGTTAAAAAGAAAACCATACAAGTGTCTGGCTGACTCAGTAGGTGGAGCATGAGACTCTTGATCTCAAGTTTGTGAGTTTGAGCCCCATATTATGTGTAGAGATTACTTAAAAATAAAATCTTAACACAGCAAAGGAAACAATCAGCAAAACTAAAAGGCAACCGACAGAATGGGAAAAGATATTTGCAAATGACATAGCAGATAAAGGGTTAGTATCCAAAATCTACAAAGAACTTGTCAAACTCAACACCCAAAAAAACAAATAATCCGGTGAAGAAATGGGCAAAAGACATGAATAGACACTTCTCCAAGGAAGACATCCAGATGGCCAACCGACACATGAAAAAATGCTCAACATCACTCATCATCAGGGAAATACAAACCAAAACCACAATGAGACACCACCTTACGCCTGTCAGAATGGCTAACATTAACAACTCAGGCAACACCAGATGTTGGCAAGGATGCGGAGAAAGAGGGTCTCTTGCATTGTTGGTGGCAATGCAAGCTGGTGCAGCCACTCCAGACAAACAGTATGGAGGTTCCTCAAAAAACTAAAAATAGAACTACCCTACGACCCAGCAATTGCACTTCTAGGCATTTATCCATGGGATACAGGTGTGCTGTTTTGAAGGGACACATGTACTCCCATGTTTATAGCAGCACTATCAACAATAGCCAAAGTATGGAAAGAGCCCAAATGTCCCTTGATGGATGAATGGATAAAGAAAATTTGGTATATATATGCAATGGAGTATTACTCGGGAAACAAAAAGAATGAAATCTTGCCATTTGCAACTACGTGGATGGAACTGGAGGGTATTATGCTAAGTGAAATTAGTCAAAGACAAAAATCATATGACTTCACTCATATGAGGACTTTAAGATACAAAATAGATGAACATAAGGGAAGGGAAACAAAAATAATATAAAAACAGGGAGGGGGACAAAACAGAAGAGACTCATAAATATGGAGAACAAACTGGAGTGTTGCTGGAGGGGTTGTGGGAGGGGGGATGGGCTAAATGGGTAAGGGGCATTAAGGAATCTACTCCTGAAATTATTGTTTCACTATATGCTAACTAATTTGGATGTAAATTTTAAAAAATAAAAAGTAAAATTTTTTTTAAAAAGCTGAGAATAAACTGAGGGTTGATGGGGAGTGGGAGGGAGAGGGGGGTGGGTGATGGGCATTGAGGAGAGCACCCCTTGGAAGGAGCACTGGGTGTTGTATGGAAATCAATTTGACAATAAATTTCATATGAAAAATAAAATACAATCTTAAAAATATAAAACCACAGGCCCAAAATGGTGTTACTTAGGCCTAGCAATCAAATCCGGATTTAATACATTCTAAACTAACTGCACTCTCAATCTCCCTCAGAAGTATAGTCTTAACATGTTGTCACAAATTTCCTAGTCTGTACCGAAAACGTAATCTGTTATATGGGCCATCTTCATCCCCCAGAGTTCAAATTTACTTGGTTGAATTTTGCTTTTTAACATTTGTAAGATTAAAATTATTTCTAAGATAAAAATTTAGGAAGGGGCACCTGGGCGGCTCAGTTGGTTAAGTGTCCAACTTCGGCTCAGGTGATGATCTCACAGTTCGTGAGTTGAGGCCCAAGTCTAGCTCTGTGCTGACAGCTCAGAGCCTGGAGCCTGCTTCGGATTCTGTGTCTCCCTCTCTCTCTCTGCCCCTCCCCTACTCATGCATTGTGTAAGTCTCTCTCTCTCTCTCTCTCTCTCTCTCTCTCTCTCAAAAATAAATAAACCTAAAATTAAAAAAAAAAAAAAAAAAAGATAGGAAGAAAGCTCTAGTCCTGAAAAGGGATAGAAGCAGAAAAATGTTCACCTTTAGCCCAGAAGGCTGAACTATATAGCCTGCATAGTTCCAACAAAGGTCAAATAAGTACTGGTTGCTACATTCTTTTTTTTTTTTAATAGTTTGATCATGCCATTTTTATTCAATCCAATTAATGTAATTTGAAGTGGGGTTCCAGGAGAAATGTTATACTGTGCCTGACTCAAGTATTTGTCAACGGGTTATAAGGAAATTTACTTTATCTACCATTTCCTTCCGCCTTTGTTCCCCACATCATGACCCCCTGAATAATCTTGACCCTTAAATCTTTAAGGTTGCTGAGGGTGCAAAGTTTTCTCTTCTTCTTAAAGAGATTCACGACTGCCTGAACATCTCACTGATAGTTAATATCCAGCTGAATGATAAGTACCAGAGAAATCTTGCAAAAGTAGTTTTACAAGTGGAAATTCAAAGAAGACATTTATGACCTAATACTCCCTGCACATCCCCACACCTTCAGCACTAAAAGCATATAACACCAGTTTCATATAGCAAAAGTGCAGCTCTTTCTGCCCACAGGTCCTGTCCCTGTGTGACTTAAATAAACTTAAATAACTTGACCTGGAAAACGTCTTAAGAATTCTTTCTTGACCTTCATGCTCAAGGGTCCCACAACAATCCTATAATTATTCATATACAAATAAGTTCACCATATAGTGAGCAAAAGATTATATTAAGCAGTATTGTGATTCAGTTTTTGTAAAAAAAGAGTATAGGAAGGGGCGCATGGCTGGCTCAGTGGGTAGAGCACGCGACTCTTGATCTTGGGATCATGAATTCAAGCCCCACGTTAGGCGTAGAGCCCACTTAAAATAATTTTTTAAGTATGGGAAAATGGGTCAGAAATGTGGTTTATGATGGGGCAAATCACAAACTAGTGAAGTTTGTTCATAGTGTTATTTGAGTCTTCTATATTTTCATAAATCTCCAACTACTTGTTCTCTTTTTTTTTAATGTTTATTTATTTATTTTGAGAGGCAGGGAGGGGCAAAGAGAGGGTGAGAGAGAATCCCAAGCAGGCTCCACACTGCCAGCACAGAGCCAGACAAGGGGCCTGATCCCATGAACCGTGAGATCATGACCTAAGCCGAAATTAAATGAGTCAGACGCTCAACTGACTGAGCTACCCAACTTGTTCTATTAATTACAGAGAGAGGAGTATTAAAATCTCCCACTATAATTATGGATCTAGTTTTTCTTTAATTCTACCAGTTTTTGCCTCATTTATTTTGGAGTTCTATTGTCAGGCGCATGCACATTTAGATGAATTATGTCTTCTTCATAAATTTGAACTTTTATCTTTAATTTATGTCCTTTCCAATCTTTGGCTATTTTCTTTGCTCTGAAATCTACTTTGTCTGGGGCACTTGGGTGGCTTAGTTGCTTAAGTATCAGACTCTTGGTTTCGGCTCAGGTCATGATCTTTCACCTTCCTGGGTTGGAGCACCAAATCAGGCTCTGCGCTGGCAGCACGGAGCCTGCTTAGGATTCTCTCTCTCTCCCTCTCTCTCTCTCTCTCTCTCTCTCTCTCTGCCCCTCCCCCACTCACGTTGTCTCTGTCTGTCAAAATAGGTAAATAAACTTAAAAAAAAAAGTCTACTTTGATAACAGCATAGTCACTCCAACTTTCTTTTGATTGGTGTTTGCCATATATTTTTTTCCCGTATTTTTACCTTTAACCTACCTATATCATTGTATTAAAATGGGAATCTTGAAGATACTATACAGTTGGGTCTTGTTTTTGTTTGTGTTTTATCCATTATCAAAATTACTTAAACGCATAAAGCTGAACAAAATTCAAAATGGCTGCACTCATGCTTCAGCAAAGCTCGATTTTATTTTATTTAAAAATTTTTTCTTTATGTTTATTTATTTTTGAGAGAGAGAGAGACAGAGCATGAGTGGCACAGGGTCAGAGAGAGACACAGAATCCAAAGCAGGCTCCATGGTCTGATCTGTTAGTGCAGAGCTCGATGCAGGGCTCGAACTCAGGAACTGAGAGATCATGACCTGGGCCAAAATTGGATGCTTAACTGACTGAGCCACTCAGGCGCCCACAAAGCTTGCTTTTAAAGTAACCTTTTTCTGGGCACCTGGGTGGCTCAGGTGGTTAAGCGTTGGAGCCTACTTGGGATTCTCTCTCTCCTCTCTGCCCCTCCCCCTGCCTTCACTCTCTCATTCAAAAATAAATAATAAACATTTAAAAATAAATAAATAAATAAATAAATAAATAAATAAATAAATAGGGGCGCCTGGGTGTCTCAGTCGGACAAAGAAGGCTAGCAGCAAACACACAATTCTTGTCAAAAACATCTAGATCCTGTATTTCCCTATGAATCCCCCAACCCCTTCCTCCAGACAGGCTTGTAGCTTTTTGAAGGTCATTGCCTGCTGTAACCTTCTCTGCCTGGAAAAGCAATAAAGCTATTGTTTCTCTTTATCCCAAACTCTATCTTTGCATTATATTGTGGCTCCAAAGCATGGGGGTTGGTTTTCAACAATATGACACTGTTTTTTAATTTGTTTATGTCATTCACTTTTTAAAAAGTTTTTGTACATTTATTTATTTTTGAGAGACAAAGTGTGAATGGGGGAGGGGCAGGGAGAGAAGAAGACACAGAATCCAAAGCTCTGTGAATCCAAGGCTCCAGGCTCTGAGCAAGCTGTCAGCACAGAACCTGACTTGGGGCTCGAACCCGCGAACTGTGAGATCATGACCTGAGCTGAAGTCGGATGCTCAACTGACTGAGCCACCCAGGAGCCCCTGTCATTCACTTTCTTTAAGACTAAACTCTACAGGGGCGCCTGGGTGGCTGGGTCGGTTAAGCGTCCGACTTCAGCTCAGCTCATGATCTCATGGTCCATGAGTTCGAGCCCTGCGTCGGGCTCTGTGCTGACTGCTCAGAGCCTGGAGCCCGCTTCAGATTCTGTGTCTCCCTCTCTCTCTGCCCCTCCCCTGTTCATGCTCTGTCTCTCTCTGTCTCAAAAATAAATAAACGTTAAAAAAAAAAAAAAAACCAACTAAACTCTACACACAATGTAGTGCTCAAACTCCCAACCCTGATTATCAAGAGTCACATATTCTATAGATGGAGCCAGTCAGGCACTCATACATCATTTACTTTTAATGTACTTATTTATAAGGTTGGATTTAGGCCTAAAATATTGTTTGTCTTCAGTTTACCTCTTCCGTGATTTGTTCCTTTGTTTCCGTTTTCCTGACTTCTCTGGATTATTTGAACACTTTGTAGCATTCCATCTTAGTTTATCTATAGACGTTTTAACTATATATCTTTGCATTTTTTAGTAGTTCCTCTAGGGATTATGGTATACATACCTAACTTTTATTTTAAAAAAATTTTTAATGCTTTTATTTATTTTTGAGACAGAGAGAGACAGAGCATGAGCAGGGGAGGAGAAGAGAGACAGGGAGACACAGAATCTGAAGTGGGCTCCAGGCTCTGAGCTGTCAGCACAGAGCCCGACGCAGGGCTCGAACTCACGGAGTGTGAGATCATGACCTGAGCTGAAGTCGGACGCTCAGCTGACTGAGCCACCCAGGCGCCCCACATATCTAACTTGTAGTAGTCTATCTAGGGGTAATATTTTATACTTCAAGTAAACTATAGGTGCCTTACGGTCACATAGATCCCTTTACCCATGTGTATTATATCTACATACATTGAAAAGTTCTCAGGCAATATAATTTTTGCTGTCAATATTCACGCGGTGAAATTAATACAGGGAAAACTCACTACAAAGGAGTTGGGAGGCCAGCGGTGGAGCTGTCATGCTGTACCACTCCACGTCGAGAGTTGTCAGTAACAGAACCCATCAGAAGACTCCCAACAGAAAAGAATCATCTATTACAGGTCCCAACAGAAGATGGAAACTGCATTTCCCACAAAAAATCACCCGCCCCTACAACTGAGCCAATGAGAAACTGTCATCACCAGAACTCTTGCTTTTTTAATGGAATTTTGTTCAAAATTCTGTGCTGACAGCTCAGAGCCTGGAGCCTGCTTCAGATTCTGTGTCTCCTCCCTCTGCCCCTCCCCCTTTCATTCTCTCTTTTCTCTCTCTCTCAAAAATAAATAAAACATTTTTTTTTAAAGGAGAAAAAAGTTATTATGTTTACCCAAATAGTTATCATTTCAGCTGTTCTTCCTTCATTCTTGAAATTCCAGTTATCCTTCTGGTGTTATTTCCTTTCAGCCTGAAGAACTTCCATTAGCATTTTAATAGAGCAGGTTTGCTGGTGATGAAGTCTCTTACTTTTTCTTCATCTAAGAATGCCTTTCCTTTGCTTCATTTCTGATGGATATTTTTGCTAGATATGGGTTTTCCATTTGACAGAGAGTTTTTTGTTTCTGTTTCTTTTTCCTTTCAGCACTTTAAAGATGTTTTCCCACTCTCTCATCACTTCTATGATTTCTGATGTGATGTCCTCCATCACTGGAATCATTGCTCTTACATGAAATGTTTCCTTTTTAAAATTATTTTTAGCTTGTTGCTTTCAATATTCTCTTTTGTCCTTCCTTCCTTCCTTTGGTGGGGGGCAGTACTTAGCAGCTTATGATATATAGGCATAAGTTTTCTGTTGGGGATGGCTGAGACTCCTGAGTTTGTAAATGTATGCCTTTTTCCAAATTTGGGGAGTTTGTAGCCATTATTTCTTCAAGTATTTTTTCCTTCGCTACTCTTTATCCTTTCGTGATGTTTTAATGACACAACTTGAGATCTTTTGATATCTTCCCATAGGTCACCGAGGTTCTGTTCATTATTTTTTTTATCATTTTGTTCTGCTTATTCTTCAGTTTGATCTATCTTCAAGTTCACTGATTCTTTCCTCTGCTATTTTATTCTGCTCCTGAGCACATCCATTTGGTGAACTCTCTATTTCAGTCCAAAATTTGCTATGGTCTAATTTCAAGTTCCAGTTTTAACTTCCGTACTAAGGGAGAATTCCACCTTTCTATTTCATTTGTGTTTACCTTTACCTCAAGGAGCATGGTTATAATAGCTGCTTTAAAGTCTTTGATAATTGCTACATTTGGGTCATCTCAGGATTGGCATCTGAGTCTTTTTCTCTAAGTGTTGGTCATTGGTCATATTTCCCTGGTCATTTTTATATCAAATAATTTGGATTGTGCCCTGGATATTTTGAATATTATGTTGTGAGACTCCGGGATTTGTTAAAATTAGCTGGAAATGTCGAATTGTCTGTTCTATCAGCAATCAACCCAGCTAGGTTTAGACTGTAAGTTCTGCCTCATTTTCTGTGGATGGTATTCCAATGTCGTTTCAGTTTCAAAGTGTCCTATGGTGTTGGGGTCTACCTGACATATGCATCGCTCAGGGGTATCCTGGAATGTTGGTTTTGTTTTATATTTGTTTCAGTTCCCAAAGCCTTTCTTATGCCTCTTTGGCTCTGTTTCCTGTTTGCTCATGAGGGTGAGCCCAGGACTTATGTCAGTTCATAAATGGAGTGTGAGGATCCTGTTCTTCAGCTGTCTCCTCACCAGGATTTCCCCTCCCAATTTTGGGCAACCAGCAGCTCTTTTCCCTAGTTTCTCTGGCCAGAAACTTGGGTTTCTTTCAGAGTTCAGTTCTGTGCCACTGGGCCATCTATGGGATTTAGCAGTGAGAAGAAAGCAACAGAAAAAGTAATTGGGAAATTCCCCCACATTCTTCAGACAGAAGTGTCCTCTTTCTGCTTTCTCTGACCACAGAGGCAGGTTTCTCTAAGCTTTGGTTTTGTTCTATTGTGCAGTTCTGTGCAATGGGGTGTGCTTTCCAGGCAAAGTGGTGGGTGGAAAGAGCAGGAAAAGATTAGAATTCCCCTAAAACTCTTCAGTCAACTAAGGTTTCTTTTACTGGTCCTCTGGCTAGAAATGGGGGAGGGGGAGTTTCCTGGAGTCTTGCTGCCTGAGCCTATTTTACAGTTCCAGGATTTGGGCTGTCCATCTGTCAAAACTGGGAGAAAATATAAGGGGAGAAAACACAAACACACCTCTATTACATACATATCATTATTCAAGTTTTTAAATTCTGTACCAAATCACCCAATCTGCCTGATATTGTTTACTTTTCAGCATTCTTAGGTAGTTGGGTTTTGTTTTTTTTTAATGTTTATTTTTGAGAAAGAGAGAGAGACAGAGTGTGGGCAGGGGAGGGGCATAAAGAGAGGGAGACACAGAATCCAAAGCAGGCTCCAGGCTCCTAGCTGTCAGCACAGAGTCTGATGCGGGGCTTGAACCCACGAACCGAATCATGAGATCATGACCTGAGCAGAAGTCTGACATTTAACTGACTGGGCCACCCAGGCACCCCAGGTAGTTGTCTTTGAATTCTATTCAGAGATTTCAGCTGTAGTCAGTTGGAGAGATAGGCTGTAATTGGCTTACACCAGCTTGAACACCAGAGATTATATCAGATGTTAGAAAGGACAAAACTGTAGAAACAGAAAGCGATCAGGGTTGCAAGAGTCTTGGGTGAGGAGAGAGAATCAACTAATAGGGGCACAGGACACTTTTGGAGTAATGGAAATATTCCCTGCATTGGTTATGTGGGTGGTTCTAGGATTGCATACATTTGCCAAAACACACTGAACTATGCACTTAGAATGGGTGCATTTTGTTGCTCATAAATTATAGCTCAATCAGGGAAATTTTAAAAAATGGACATAGCACTTCACACCTACCAGAATGGCTAAAATTAAAAGGACTCATAATATCTTTGTGTTGGCAAGAATGTAGAGCAATTGAAACTTCTACATACTACTTTAGGAGTATAAAGTAATATAACCACTTTGGAAAACTGTTTGGCAGCATCTACTAAAGCTCAACAATAGGACAACCTGTCGCCCAGCAATTCCACTCCTGGGCCTATTTGCAATCAGAAAGGTATACCAAGATGCAACCAGTGTACATGCAAGAATGTCCATAACAATAGTGTTCATGAAAGTCCCAAAGCGTCATCCATCCAAATATCTACCAATAGTAGAATTAAGTGAATTTGGCGTTTTCATACAGTGGAGCACTGGACCAAACTGCTACAAAAACAACAACAAAAAGGATGAATCTCACAAACACAGCGTTGAGCAAAAGAAGAGAAACAAAAACGCATACTTAAAAACCTCATTTATGTAAAGTTCAAAAACCGACAAAAAGTCTCCATGGTAACAGAAATCGGGATAATGTTTGTGAACCTTTGGAGGGGAAATGATATTGACTGGAATGAAACAGAAGCGGGGGTATCTGGGGGTGATGTTAATATCTTATTTTTTGATTTGTGTGTTTGTGATGCCCCCTTCCAGAATGGAGAAAAGGCCTCCCAGAGGCCTGACCAGGGATCCCAGAGGACATAGAATAAGGGGTTTCTCTCAGAGGGAGGAATCAGGGTCTTAAAAAAAAAAAAAAAAAAAAAAAAAAAAAAAAAAGCCTCCTCTGTAATCAGGGCAGGATTTCGTAAGTGCTGTACACTGGAAACTGCCTTTTCCTTTGAGAATCCAGTCCCTGCTCACCACCGTACACTGGGAGCGGGGATGGGGCTCAGAACTTGCCTCTTAGCTTCAAGGTCAGTGGGTCCGAGGACTCTTGAGACCTGAGCTGTCTCCTGTGACTGGACAGGACTTGAACTACTCCTTTGGGAGGGGGGAGGGGGCGTTGGACCCGGAGAAAGTGAGGCCCCCGCCGGGACAGCGGATCTGGGGGACGACCTCCAGTGATGGCCACCAGTAGGCACCTGCCCCCGCTGGAGCCGCCTGCGACCCCGCCCGGGTCCTCCCGGCTGCCTCGCCGCTTCCTCGTCCCTAGCGCTACCCGCGCAGCTTTACCACCGGCAGCAAGATAGACGCCAGGTTCTACACCGCCTGCCACTAGCGAAGCAGACGCCCACCTCTCCCTGCTCAAGTCACCCGCTTCTGAGATTCTCCACTACGCATGCGTGTTACCCGGCCCCCCGGTCGCCTACATCTCCCAGAAGGCCGCGGGACCGGGCGCGCCATCTCCTCGCGGAATCTAGTTAGCTGCAGCGGTGTCGCCCTCTACCAGCGACGGGGGGAGAGGGCAGCGGATCGTGGATGTCTAGGTCTTCAAGGTGTTCAGGGAGGATCCTGGCCGCTGGGCTCTAAGGTGACCTCCCAAGTGGAAGGAAAAATCGTCCGGGGAGTCTAGCTCAGCCGGTCCAGAGCCTGAAACCCACCGCAGTCCTCCCTGGATTCACCCTTGCGGGCTACACGCGTTGCTACGCGGAGATGGCCTGTAGGGGGCGGTAGAGACCTAGGTATTCTTACCAGAATATGGTGAGAGAGGTAGAGCAGGAGCAAGTGGGGGAGGGGCAGAGAGCGAGAGCGAGAGAATCCAAGCAGGTGCAGTGCTATCAGCGCAGAGATCAAAGTTGGGGTTGAACCTACAAACCGTGAGATCATGACCTGAGCCGAAATCAAGAGTCCCAGGCTTAACAGACTGAGCCACCCAGGCGCCCCCAGGATTTTTTTTTTAATACAAGGAAAATCAATGGCTTGGAGACAGTGTGTCTAGAAAGGAATGAGGGGTAACTCCCTCAGCCAAAGATACATGAACCTTAGAAAATGTTGCATTTATTGGATTTACTTTTCCTCAAAATTCTATTTAGAACATTTTCAAACAGTCAGAAAACTTAAGATTGTGTGAGCACCCATGTGCCCTGCCCCTAAATTGAACAATAAACATTTGGCAATATGTGATTTATCACTATCTACATATCCAACATTGGGCTTATTCTGATAATAATCAAATGAGATTAAGAATGGCTGTGGATTCAAACAGGCACAGCCTGTGCCTCAGATTAGCACAGATGCTTTCTAGCTTCATCGCTTAAGTAAAAAGACCTCAACTCTCTAAAACTCACCTTCGTCATCTGAAAATCGGAGTAGAGAGCTGTGTGAGGACTGTATTGCTAATACCTATGTGCTCTACACACACTAAACTCTCAATGCGAATTTACTATTGTTTAACTACTAAGGCCTTTTAAAGAACTCATAGAAGTGGAATTTGTAAATCCCAGAAAGAATAGTATGAACATTTTAAACAGTTTTATACAGGAGTACCCGGGTGGCTCAGTCAGTTAAGCATCTGACTCCTGGCTTTTGCTTAGGTCATGATTTCACGGCCCTGAGTTCAAGCCCTGTGTAGGGCTCTGCAGCGATAGTGTAGAGCCTGCTTGGAATTCTCTCTCTCCCTCTCAGAATAAATAAATAAACTTTGGGGTGCCTGGGTGGCTCAGTCAGTTAAGTGTCCGACTTCATCTCAGGTCATGATCTCACGGTTGGTGGGTTTGAGCCCCGTGTCAGGCTCTGTGCTGACAGCTCAGAGCCTGGAGCCTGTTTCAGATTCTGTGTCTCTCTCTCCCTGCCCCTCCCCTATTCATGCTCTGTTTCTATCTCAAAAATAAAGAAACATAAAAAATTATTTTAAAAAGAATAAATAAACTTAAAAAAAAAAGTTTTATGTATTAATGAAATCTCCTTTCATACATCTCTCACCTACACTCACCAGCAGGTGTCTCCAGAGTCAAGTTCTCGGGACCAGCAACTATACAAATAAAGTGGGAGGAGAAATCAAAGGCACAAGCAAGGCTTTATTGCAGTCACAGCTCAAGCTGAAAGGAGACAGCACTAACAGACAGCAGTGAAACTCACCTCTCATAGTAGGGGAAAGGCCCTGCTTACTTAGGAGTGTTCTCTCAAGTTCCCACTCTGGCCCAATACTCTAATGAGGGGTTGGGGGGGGATGCGTCATTCTGATTGGCCCTGATTGACCGATATTGGCAGGTTACTCAGCCAGCTGTTTTAATGCTTTTTGGAGCCAGGATCCTGTTTGAAGTCTAGCTTGTATATAAGTCGGGGCCCCAGCCTGGCTGCATCATGGTTCTACTCTGTAGGAGAAGCAGTGCAACAACAGAAAGCGCCCCAGGTACACACTGTTTTTTTCCCCCACCTGGGGCTTGTTCCCAGGTCCGTTTCATATCTCTATTGCTTTTCTTGCTGTGTAACAAGCTACCATAAATTTAGCAGCTGAAAACAACATGCATTTATCATCTCATAGTTACTGTGAGTCAGAAGTTTGGCATAGCTTAACTGGGTCTCTGTCTAAGGGTCTACAAAGGCTGCAGTCAGGGTGTCATGTATACACTTGACTGGGTAAGACTCTGCTTCAAGCTCATTCGGGTCGTGCCTGAGTACATCTCCTTGCACTTGTAGAGCTCACAACAGGTTGCTTCTTCCAAACCAGCAGGAGAGACTCTCTAAACACTCTTTTAAAGACTTCAGACTAAGGCCGACCCAGAATAATTTCCCTTTTGATTAGCTTATGTCAACTAATTTGGAACCTATCTTCAAAATCCCCTCGTCTTTGCCATACAACCCAAACTAATCATGGTATAACATTCTCACAATTCTGTCTACCACAATATCCAATCCAGAAATTGCAGTGTATCGTTGATTTAACTTGCATGTCCTTAATAATTAGCAAATTTGCACGTTTCCTGTATGTTGCTTCATTAATACCCAGGTTTTTTTTGGGGGGGGGGACTAATCACTTAATATTGTTTATTCATTTTATGCTGGAATCTATTGATTTCACAAATGTGTATGAACTTTTACATGGAAGCTCCTTTTCCTCTGATTTTGTCTGGCTTCCCTAGGTGGTGCAGTTCAGGGTCAGCATACACTGAGATGGGAGTTAAAAGTGCAAAAGTGATACCAGAAACTAGGGGAGTTCTCCACACCTGAGACTTTGACCATTAGCCAGTGCCAGATTCTTGACTTCAGGGTAGAAAGAGTTCAAGGATGAATCAGAGTAAAGCATAGCAGAATCAGCTTTATTGCAAAGCAAAAGAAGCCCACTTTAAGAGGGGGAGGACTGCAGGGGCATTTAGCTAGAGCATCTTAGTCGCAGGGTACGTGTACGGTTCTGATCTTTGTGAACAGTTATAATAAAGAGGTGAAATATTCATGTAGAATTCTGGGAATAGGAGGGGACTTCCAAGCCTTCTGTGTATCATTACACATGGGCAGTGCTGGACTACACGCAAGCGCAGTATGATTTTTCTCGTGGGGCTACTCTAGCCAAGATCTACCAGGAGTCCGCTAGCGCCCCCAGTGGATGCGGTCATTCTCACTCATTTGCAAGCTAAATGTGTCTTGGTGTGCACGCGTGCTTTGGGCTTGGGCAAAAACGAGATGCTTGTGGCAGTGAGAAACCACAGGGATATAAAGAGGTTGTTTAATCGCCAAAAAGTCTGTGAGGTGGCCGACTCTGTTTCCCCGTTTTTTGTCCCTCCAGCAATTTCTCAAGGCTTCCCTATTCTTACTCCCTCGGATGGTTTGTTGGGGAATAACACTGGTAAAAGAAAGAAAAAGAATAAAAGGAGGAGGAAGCCGGATTGCGCAGGAGGCACTGTCAGACCACAGTGCTACCCAGCAATGAGCTCCAGAACAGAGACGGCCAGTTAACGGAGTGTCATGTTAAGTGCAAACATTCAGGCCTTTGGACCACGGCCTTATTTGCTGAGTGGCCGGGCTGCTGGGCAAGGAGCATTACCTTGGCTCCTGAAAGAGCTCACAGCTAACAGCAGGACCCTCCGTGAAGGGGAATTTGGGCAGCAGCCAAACCAAGTGTCTCTCCTTGGTGCCTTCTCCGTTCGTATACATATTCCTCTTAAAAATAAAATCCTTCACTCAGTTTACAAGGCCATGCCTGATCTGAGCCCTGAGCGCCCCTCACACCCCCCCCCCCCCGCCAGCTTCATCAGGCTCTAGCCCCTCGGTGTGTGTGGCCTCTGATATTTCAATTCCCAGACTTCTCCATCAGTTACAGAAAACACAGTATCCGGGGCCCAAGATACCTTTGAGGGTCCACAAAAATGGTATAATTTCTTTTAAAATTAGAAGTGAAAAATCCTATCTGGACTACATTAATCTTTATACCAATGCAGTCATCAAATATAATTTTCTAAATTTTTTTTATGAAAGAAGAAGCCCACGAACGCCAAAGTGCCTCAGGTTTGGGAAAGAAAGTCCCAATCTGCCCCTGCTGTGTTGCTTCTCACACTATGTTCTCTGCCATTTATCAGGCTCCTCTGCTAATTAGCACTCCCCCCTCTGCTCCTTCTTCTAGTCAGCCGTCTCATTTCTTTGGATCTTCTATTGCTTTCTATGACTCCAGGTGTATAACCTCAGCCCAGACTCCTCCCTGAACTCCACACTAAAACAGTCACCTGCCTCCTTGACACTGCACTTGAAAGTCTAATGAACATCTTACATGCCCCAAACCAAATGCTGGTGCTTCCCCCATTCCCAGCCCCTCTCACAGCCTTGTCTGTATTGTCACCAGCATTTGTGTTCTTTCCCTGGTGCAGGCTGAAACCTCATTGGTGTCTGCACCCTCCTAATTCATATCCTGAGTGTGACTGGGCAGCAGGTCCTGACAGTATCATGCTCAAGTCCACCCAGAATGCAGCCTGCTTTCACTTTCTGCCCAGCTGCCAGAATCTCTTAGAGTGATCATGTCACCAACCTTCCTGCTTCTATCCTTGTTCTCAAGTCTATTTCTCCACAGCAGCCAGAGTTCCTGTGGCATCTCCCTCCTTTGCTCAAAACTAGTATGGGTTTCCACCTCCTTCAGGGTAAAAGCCCATGCCACAGCCTGAAAGGCCTGACCAGGTTAGTTCCTATTGCCTTTCTGAGCTCATTGTCCACTCCTTTTCCTCTGCCTCACTCAGGTCCAGCCACATGGGTCCTCTTCCTGGTGCTCTTACATGCACGATATGCTCGTACCTCAGGGCCTTTACACATGCTGTACCTCTTGACTAGAACACCCTTCCACCAGATACCTGCCCAGATTATTCCTTTACCTCTTTAGGTCATTACCCATACCTGGCACATACTAGATGCTTAATGATTTCAATGACTGAAAAACCATCAATTGAATTGTTGATCCCAATATTTTGCTGCCCTTCCCTAAAGGACACTTACATGTCCTCACATTTGCTAGTGACTTGCAAGACCTCCTTGTGGGATTAGGAAGGAGGCATATATATGGGTGATATACATGTATGTCTATGTTTCTGTGTGTGTGTGTGTGTGTGTGTGTGTGTATTCATATACATTTAAAGAACAAAGGAAAAATAAACCAAAACTAATGAAAAAGGATTTATTTACAGGTGGTAGAAGAATCGAAGTTGAAAGGACAGGGATGGGGGCACCTGGCTGGCCCAGCTGGAGAAGCATGCAATTCTTGATCTAGGGGTCATGAGTTTGAGCCTCGTGTTGGGTGTAGAGATTACTTACATAGATTAAAAAGCTTTAAAAAAAGAAAAGAAAGGACAGTGATGGGAGGTAGACTTCTCTGAGTATACTTTGGCATCATATAAATGGATTACAGGATTTAAAAAATTTAAAGACCTTATCAGTTAGAAATAGTTTAATATTAAATTAACATTAAAAATAATGTTCAGGGGGTGCCTGGGTGGCTCAGTTGGTTAAGTATCTGACTTCGGCTCAGATCATGATCTCGTGGTTCGTGGGTTCGAGCCCCTCATTGGGCTCTGTGCTGACAACTCAAAGCCTGGAACCTGCTTCAGATGATCTGTCTCCCTCTCTCTCTCTGCCCCTTTCCCACTTCCGCTGTCTCCCTCTCTCAAGAATAAATATTTAAAAACTTTTCAAAAATAATTTTCAAATGTTTAGTAAAAAGAGAAAAATAGGAAGGGAATTGCCCAAGGGACTCCCTGGGGAGGACTGCGGGGACTCTAATTGTCCTCACATCTACCTCTTCAGGCAATGCCTCCCACCTACAGCACATCACAGGCGGTTGCTGTCTGGCAGGTGGCTTATGCTCTGCCTCTGGTGTATTGGTGCGGATGTGGGTACCTGACCGCGGTTAGGCCCTTTGCAGTCCTCCTCCAGGATGATGTGGTCAGGAACACGGAAGCTGACAGATAGACAAGCTGGGACTCATGGATGGTGATGCTATCCTCACAAAGACTATAAGCTCTGGCAGAAGAAGGCAGGAGCTACGTTTTTTGTAGCAAAGTTCTTCGATGCTTTCTTGGATTCCAGAACAAATTTTCTTGTTTTCCACAACTGCTTACAGTAAGTTATTACTAGCAACAATGGAACAAGTCTTGAAACATGATCTCCGTGAAGATTTTAGCATACTTACTTTCATTAGTTGTTTTCTTCTCCTTGTGCTTTTTTCTTTTGTCCTAGTTAAGATCATACCATATAGAATTTTTTTAACCTTATATCAAGATTAAAAACAATGACCATTTCTGTTTTGACCAAAAGCCACTGATAACTGAGAATATGTATCGGTCAGTTATTACCATAAGAAAACTGTGCAACAAGTCGCCCTTAAAATTCAGTGGCTTAAAACAACATTTCATTTCATTTTTGTTTTTAATGTTTACTTATTTTTTATTTTTTATTTTTTTTGAGAGAGAGAGACAGCGTGCAAGCAGGGGAGGGGCAGAGAGAAAGGGAAACACAGAATCCGAAGCAGGCTCCAGGCTCTGTGCTGTCAGCACAGAGCCCGACGCAGGGTTTCAACTCATAAGCCATGAGATCATGACCTGAGCTGAAGTTGGGTGCTGAACCGACTGAGCCACACAGGTACTCCAACAAAGTCATTTCTTCTGGCACAATATGCCCACAGGTCAACTGGGGGTTTGCTGAGCTAGGCTGGGTTTAGCTGGCCTTCAGAATGATCATCTTGTTCTTGTCATGACAATGGCAGAGGCACAAAAGGGTAAGTCCAGCCACATTAGCACATTCTATACCTCTACTCACATCATACCTGTTAATCTCCTATTTGCCAAAGCAAGTCTCGTGCCTTAGTCCCAAGTCAGGGGCAAGGAGATATAGTGTATATTAGTTATATACTATATAACTAATATATAGTTATATATTATTTATATATTATATATATGTATATAATATATAAATTTTACACTTGGGGTAAAAATTACCCCAAAATATAATGGCTTAGAATAAGAGTAGCAAGCTTTTTTTATAAAG
Source organism: Panthera uncia (assembly GCF_023721935.1). Lineage (NCBI taxonomy): Eukaryota > Metazoa > Chordata > Mammalia > Carnivora > Felidae > Panthera > Panthera uncia. Next base: position 1,891,059 of record NW_026057588.1, on the reverse strand, counting down.
AGCCAGATAGTAAATATTTTAATTTTTTAATGTTTATTTGTGAGACAGAGAGAGACAGAGCATGAGTGGGGGAGGACCAGAGAGAAAGGGGGTCACAGAATCCAAAGCAGGCTCCAGGCTCTGAGCTGTCAGCCCAGAGCCCAATGCGGGGCTCGAACCCAGGAACTGTGAGATCATGACATGAGCAGAAGTCAGACACTTAACCGACCAAGCCACCCAGGCACCCCGATAGTAAATATTTTAGATTTGGTGGGCCACATGGTCTCTGTTGCAGCTACTCAATGCTGCTTTTATTGTAGACAATAAGTAATGAATGGACATGACTGTGTTCCCATGAAGCTCTAGGGATAGTGATATTTGAATTTGACATTTTCACATGGCATACAATACAATTCTTTTGATTTTTTTAGCCATTTAAAAATGGAAAAACTGTTCTGTCTGTGAGCCATCCAAAACCAAACCAAAACAAAAAAGACAGCTAACTAGATTAGGCCTGGAGGCTGTAGTTTGCTGACTCCTTGCTTAAAACAACAAACATTTGATATCCTCACAGTCTCTGTAGGTCAAGAAATTAGGAGCAGCTTAACTGTTCTTTCTCAGGGTCTCTCATGAGGCTGTAATCGAGATATTATTCGGGGCGATGGTCATTGGTCATATGAAGCCTAATAGCAATAGAGGGTACATTTACACGTTTTTCTATGTAGTTGTTGGCAAGAGGCCTCAGTTTCTCCTTGAGCCTCTCTCCACATGGTTACTTCACTGTCCTCCTAACATGACATCTGGCTTCCTCCAGAATGAGAAGAGATAAAGAAACAATAAAGACTAAAGCAGTGTCTTTTATAATCTGCTCTTAGAAGGGATGTACCACCAGGGGCGCCTGGGTGGCGCAGTCGGTTAAGCGTCCGACTTCAGCCAGGTCACGATCTCGCGGTCCGTGAGTTCGAGCCCCGCATCAGGCTCTGGGCTGATGGCTCGGAGCCTGGAGCCTGTTTCCGATTCTGTGTCTCCCTCTCTCTCTGCCCCTCCCCAGTTCATGCTCTGTCTCTCTCTGTCCCAAAAATAAAATAAAAAACGTTGAAAAAAAAAAAAAAAAAAAAAAAAAAAAAAAAAAAAAGAAGGGATGTACCATCGCTTCTGCCACATTCTGTGAGTCACACATACCAATCCCAGCACAGTGTGGAAGGAGGGAACCAGAGGAAAGTGTGAATTCCAGGAGTGGGGAATCACCAGAGGCCATCTTGGAAGCTGCCTACCACACCAGCATCTATTTATTTTCCTTCTACTTGATCTGTTGTGAAACCTGGTCTGTGGGACTGTAAAGTTTTCCATGGTCTAGATTTTGTTGATCAGATCCTTATGGTGCAATTTAGGATGTTTTCCATCATCTATGTTCCCTGAAGTTTGCAGGCCAGGCTTCTTTCTTGCCTAGAGTCATTCCTGCCTTGGTATTTTTGGTTTACACTGCACTCATGACCTGGTGTCTCCATGTTTCTCCTCCTCCCAACAAGATTGCTTGCGGCCTGCAGTGTCCCTTGGATGAGTCTTCCCTAAGGACTGTAGGCTATAGGCAGCTCTTATGTCTCTCGGTTGAACACCCAAATAATTTAGTAAGGAGAAAAGTGGAAGCCCAAGGCTTCCCAGTGAGCCCAGGTCACCATGCTGGAGAGATTAGAGTTCAAGACCAGTGGAACCATAGAGTGTCAAAAATGATGTTCCTGGGGCATAGGAAGATTACTCTGTATCAGGGTGAGTCACAGAGCAAAGACTAAAGATAGAAGATTAAGATTGCTTCAGTAATCCAAGTATGAGGTACTAGGGTCCAGACTCTTCCTTCATAGTTCCTTTTAAGTCCATCACCTCTGTTTATTTATCAACTCTATTCAGTTCCTACTCCATACCAGGCAGCTGTTGGGCCAGGGGCTGAATATTCTCTGAAGAATCTACCTTGTATACAAGTCGTCATCATATATCATGATAAGCATGGCAAGTGAAAAGAGCAAGAAATTATGAGGGAACAAAGGAGAAGGTGCCTTAGATCATATGGACTATCTTAGTTTCCTGTTGCTGCTGTAACGAATTACCACAAACCTAGTGGTTTAAAATAATACAGATTTATTATCTTATAGTTCTGGAAGTCAGAAGTCTAAAATGGTATTCCTTCTGGAGACTCTAGGGGAGAATCCATTTCCTTGCCTTGTCCAGCTTCTAGAAGACACATTGTGTGCTTCATGACCTTAAATCACTCCAATCTCTGATTCTGTCATCAAAAATCTTCTGATTTTGACTCTCCTGCATTCCTCTTACAATTTTGAGGATCTTGTGATTACACTGGGCCCACCCACATGATCCAAGATAAACTATCCATCTCAAAATCCTTAACTTAATCACATCTGCAAAGTCCCTTAGGCTACATGAGGTAACATGTTCTCAGGTTCTGCAGATTAGTACATAGACGTCTTTGGGGGACTGTTACTGAATTCACCACATAGCTCAAGAAAGCCTCTCTGATGAAGTCAACTTTAATCTGAACTCTCAGGTGTGAGAAGGAGCCAGTATATAATGACTTGGGGAAGAGCATTTTAGCAAAAGGAGAAGTGCTAGCAAAGGCTCTGAAGTGGGAAGAATCTGGTGCAATCAAGAAACTGATGGCAGGCAGTGAGGCCAGAATGGATGGGTGAGGGAAAAGAGCAGAAGGACAAGAGTCAGATGCAATGAGGCTCAGATGTTCCAGGTCTTGTGGACACTAATTAGGAGTTTGAGCTTCCTTCTAAATGCAATGGGAAGTCACCTGGGTTGAGGTTACCCTGGAGAGATAAAATTAGATTTATATCATTAGAAATTCATACTATGCTGTGTAGGAAAGATCTTCAGACATTCTGTCACTAACTTTGGAAATTTAGAAGCTGGGGTTTAATGATCTTGACTTGGAAGTCATCCACATACTGGTCAAGAGTGAAGTGGTGAGGAGTCTGAATGACCTCAAACAACTGGCCAATAAATAGTCTTGGCTTTCCCGTGCAGATGCTGGGACTAAAAGAATAAACAAATAGATATGGTATTTGCCTGTATGTATCTGTCTTCATAGTGGAGGTGGATATTCTAGAAAAATATATAAATAGCTAAGAGCGCCATTAAGTTCAAGTAGAAAAATGACAAAATCCGATTTATATTTTTGAAAGATTTTGCCGGATGAGTGTTGGGACAGAAGTAAAAACAAGATGGGATGACAGAGCTCTACTGCAGTAGTTAAACTAACAAGTGCAGTGACTTGGAGTAGGAGGAGGCTATGGAAATGAAAAGGAGAGCAATTCAATGTATACTTAAGGTGGACTCAAAAGTTGGTGACTGATTCAAAATAGAGGGTGGAGGGGTCCATGGCTGCTCACACAAGCAACTGGAATGGTGATGTTGTCCATTAGTAGAGAAAGGCTAGGATAAGAGCAAGTGGTGGGTGTGGGATTAGTATTCAATTTTGACAGGCTATGGTTGTAGAATAGAGATGCCCAACAGGCCGTTGAATGTGTTCAATGCTCAGAAAAGAATCTGGGATGAACCTATAGAAGTATGATTTATCAACATTAAAAATAGTGTTTGAGGGGCGCCTGGGTGGCTCAGTCAGTTAAATGTCCAACTCTCTGATTTTGGCTCAGATCATGATATCACAGTTTGTGAGTGATACAGTACATCAGTACATCAGTACATCAGTACAGAGCCTACATCAGTACAGAGCCTGCTTGGGATTCTTTCTCTCCCTCTCTCTCAAAATAAATAAACATTTTTATAAAATGGTGTTCGAATACGGGAGAATGAAAGAGCTCACACTGGCAGGAGACAAAGAAAAGGGCTCAGGACAGGTCCTCAAAGAATTGGGGTCCAAAAGAGCTCTGGAAAAGGAGAGGGAGGAGTGATCAATAGCCAAGATTGACCTATCTTCCCATCAGCCACCTCAAGTAGTTGGGCTCATTCTCTCTCACAGGTCAGTCACTCTTTGAAAGGCAGATTTGAAAAAAAATCCACATGCTTCCAATGTGCTTCTTCACTTAATCTCACCATTTTATCTCCAGAAGTTTTTCTCTAAGCACTTAAAACTATCTTTTTCAGATTGGGAAAGTAGACTCAAAAGTGAAGAGTGAACCAGAAAGCAGAATATTTCTCGTAGAAGCATATGCTGTCCTGAAAATAGAAAGATTCACAAGAGATAAACTGTATCCTTCCATATTTGTCAAAGACCAGGAATATAAGCCCACTTAACGAAGCAGCAGGAAAACCAAGGAAGATGGGTGGAACATATCAGGAAACAATGATTCAGGGCAGAGGCTGTAAGAATAGTGAATTTGGGGGAAAAGTTAATTAGAATGCAATCGTTCTTCCACTATGCAATGACATCAGAGAGGTCATACTTAAGAAAAATCATATAAATGTAATGAATGTAGAGAAGTTTGAACAGAGCTCAACCCTTTTAACTTTGAGAAAACCCACTCAGGGGACAAACTACAAATGTGTTGAGTGTGGGAGAGTCTTCACTGATAAGTATTGCCTTTCATTGGTTTCAGAACTCATAGAAGATAAAAACCATATAAATGTATAAAACACAAATTATTCCTTACTCAGTATGAAAGAATTTATACTTAAGAGAAACATTATATTTGCAGTGAATTCAGGAAATAATTTTTCTTTAGTTTATTTTTTTTAATTTTTTAATGTTTATTTATTTTTGAGAGAGAGACAGAGTGTGAGTTGGGGAGGAGCAGAGAGAGAGGGAGACACAGAATCTGAAGCAGGCTCCAGGATCTGAGCTGTCAGCACAGAGCCCGATGCAGGACTCGAACCCACGAACCATGAGATCGTGACCTGAGCTGAAGTCGGATGCTTACCAACTGAGCCACCCAGGTGCCCCAGGAAATAATTTTTCAAAGAGGGACTGTTTCACACTACACCTAAGAATTTATAAAGAAGGGAAACACTACAATGCAATTATTCAAGGAAAGTTTCATGCTTTTCTCCTTCCTTACTTGACATCACAGAATGTACACTGAAGAGAAACCTATGGATGTACTCATTGTGCGGAAGGCTTTAAGCATAACTCAGCAATGGGGCACCTTGGTGACTCAGTCAGTTGAGCTTCTGACTTCGGCTCAGGTCATGATCTCATGGTTCATGGGTTCGAGCCCCGCATGGGGCTCTCTGGGGTCAGCATGGAGCCCATTTTAGATCTTCTGCCCCCTCTCTCTCTGCACCTCCCCTACTTGTTTGTGCTCTCTGTCTCTCAAAAATAAATAAATGTTTTTAAAAATTAAAAAATTAATTAATAAACATGGCTCAGTACTCATGTTGCTACATAAGAGAACTCATACTGGGAAAAACCCCTATATATGTAATCAGCATGCAAGAGCCTTCAGGAGGTGTTCCTACTATATTCAACGCAAGAGGACTCATACTACAGAACACTGTGAATGGAGTCAATGTTGGCAGGCTTTCAACTATGGTTATCATCTTATTACCTTATTTGACACTGGGAAATTCACATAGATTTGAGAAACTTATTGAATGTAATCAATATGGAAAAGCTATTAGTTGAAATTCCATTTTATTTGACATCAGAAATCACAAAGGAGGCAGAATACACAAGGTATATTTGACCCATAAACAGGTGACTGCATGTAATAAGACTTTGCACTTGTGGTTCACTACAATCATGGATAAGCAGTTATAAGCAGTTGTGTTCTACATATCTCCTTGATTTGCCATAGAAACACCATTTAATGGGACTCAGGGTCTAGGCATGATGGAAAACGTCTCATAGGGATGACTGCCACAAACAATAAAATGTAAAGGTTATAACAATACCATATCTATCTTCTTACATCCTATATGAATTAGAGAACCATCAAATTTGAGGTGTCATGCAAAGATCACTTTTAGTATCATGGGGATCAATATATGCATAATTTTATAGTATTCATGGGGAGAACTGAAGAATAGGTCATCGAATTTTTCCCCTGCATAATCCAAATGCCATCACTTCAAACAAATCAGAGAGCTTTATACTAAGTCACCAATATTTCACAAACGGCATTCTACTATTAACTTTAAGAAAGGTATCATAAAGAGTAGTGTGCATCTTCACACTTCTAGGGGCATAGTCAGGATACAGGAAGGATTAAAAAAGACATACCCTAATCTGGTGGAATGTCCACACTCCATGGATCATCCACATCTCACAAACTTCAACTAAAATACCTTTAAAAGTTGGGATCGGGAGGAAACCTCACCCACAGCTGCCCAAAAGGGTATCTGGCGTGTTCTTGGGGAAAAGATGAAGAGGAAGGTCCCACACATTAATTCTGAAGACCTTCCCCTCCCTCCCCCTTTATAAGAATCTTTTGAAATGCTGGCTTCCCTCCTAGACCCAAGGAAGAGATCCTGCTCCTCTAATACTCCATGGAATACCACCTTTCCTTTCCAGCACAACCATCAAATCCTCTTCCAGGATCCCCATCTCCTTGCTGTCCCCTGGATGTTGAAACTTCGTTAAGTTCTAGATCTTTGCTTCTAGTAGCAAGCCCAGAAAATTCCAGTATAAACTGCTCTCAGATTTGGCATGTGGCCTTATAACTCAACTTGAGAGGCCTATGTGGCAGAGGGGCCTCACCTAAGAAGACTTTTTTGACAACCTCTATTGCTGTGTCACCCTCCTCATTGTCGAGAGCCCATCTCCCTCTACAGATGCCAAAACGTCAGCCACTCTCTTTAACAGCTTTTCTCACAGACAGGATATAGACACAAGTGTCAATCCTGGCCAATGGGGTTTGAGGAAGTCTATGAGAAAAAGGGTTTCTGGGGGAAAGATTTTATCCCTTCTCTGTGCTACAAAGAGTAATGGCTCCCCCAAATGCGCATATCCTAATGCCTGGAAACTGTGAATGTGTTATTTTACAGGGCAAAATGGACTTCACAAATGTAATTAAGTTAAGGATCTTGACATGGGGAGATCATCCTGGATTACATGTAGTGGGACCAATGTCATCACAATCATCCTTGCTTAAGAGGAGGCAGGAGAAGCAGAGTCCAAGAAAGCAATGTGATTATTGAAGCAGAGGTCAGAGTCAGAGGGAGACTTGAAAATGGCATGCTGCTGACTTTAGTGTTGGAGGAAGAGACCATGGGCCAAGGAATGCAGGCAGCCTCTAGCAGCTGGAAAGGACAAGGAAATGGATTCTCCCCTAGAGAATCTCCTCTAGAAGGAATGCAGCTCTGCCAACATCTTGATTTTAGCCCATTAACCCATTTGACCTTCTGACCTCCAGAGCTGTGAGATGAGAAATTTGTGTTGTTTTAGGTCACAAAGCATGTGGTAATTTGTTACAGTGGTACAGGAAACAAATACACTCCCTGATGCCAATATCTTCAGCCGAATGTTGCATGGCTTCATGTAATGTGTGGAACTGTGACAACCACTTTAAGACCATGAGGACACAAGCTTTAGGAATAACCAAGGCAATACACTAAGGGAGGCAATACACTAAGAAAAGATGGACAGTACCTGGCTAAGGGTGAGAGTCGAGCCCAGGAACCATCCCTGGAAGCCCTCTGCCTCTGGATTTCATGCAATATCAGATAATGAATGGTGACATATTCTGTCACTTGGGGGAAAACAAACCAAACCAAACCAAACCAAACCAAACCAAACTTCTTACACTACAACCCTTTCTTGCTCCCAACTAGCTTCTGCTTTCAAGTCTCTTGCTTAGTCACGCTGAGCTACTATTTAGGGACTCCTAGAAGTAGCCATCACAGGTAACCAAATTCTGCAGGCTCAGGCTGACCCTTGCTCACCTGATTTAGAGCCAATCCTCTGGAGGTGGACAACCCACAAAGAGCAGAGATCCACCGCAATCAGCAGGAAGGGCCAAGTTAACTCAGCAGCAATCTCCAAGGCACAGGCAAGGGGCTGCAGAGAAGGCAGCGAGACATTTCAGATATCCAAGGGTATGATGTAAAAATGCAGAGTGGGACCCAGGGGAGGTGGTAGCTTCATCAAATTACACATGCAGATATGGGTAGTCTTCCCCTCATGTCCCTGTTTATAGAAGGTGACATAAGTGTTTGAAATGAAGCACACACCTCTACCTAAAAAACTTGTGCCAACTTGCTGAACCATAAAATGAGTCTTCTATCACCATCATAAAAAAGTTCTGTGGCTATAACCGTATGCTATGGATGGCTTTGAAGTCTAAATTTTTTTAAAATTTTAAAATATTTATTTATTTTTGAGAGACAGAGCGTGAGCAGGGGAGGGGAAGAGAGAGAGGGAGACACAGAATCTGAAGCAGCTCCAGGCTCTGAGCAGTCAGCGCAGAGCCCGAGGTGGGGCTCAAACCCACAAATGGTGAGATCATGCCCTGAGCTGAAGTTGGACGCTTAACTGACTGAGCCACCCAGGCACCCCTGAAGTCTAAATTTATTGACAAAAAAACAAAGAATGTTTTTGAAGTAATAGTTTCTGGGAATATTTCTCCTTGAGAGGAATTTGATTCCATATTGATTGTTCTTATGAAAAACTACAGTCAGTTCCTTCTCCTACATTTTGAGAAAGAAGGAAATACAGAGTAAAGTGTGAGGCCAGTATTCCAAAAGGCCCTGCTGTAATCCTGTTTACTATTGCATTGAGCCTAGTGATGATTTGGGATTTAACAATTGGCCTTCCCATCCTGCAACATGATAAGCATTTTTATTTATGCAAATTTAATTGTAACTCTTTCCAGAAACTTATCTTCATATAGGTGGCCTGCATTTCCCAACAAATTAATCCCAGACATTTCATGTTTTTATGATTCTACTGTGACAGAAACCTTTCAATATACTTGTTAGGGTTATAGAGATTTTGTGTGTATGTGTGTGTTGATTTATGTGTCTTTATTTATTACTCTGCCTGGTTTATTGCAACCTCATTGATTTTTTAAATTTTCCAGTTGAGTTTTTTTTAGGTGTGCTAACACTATCTGTTAATAATAAGTGCATCTATTTCCTTTTCCAATAGTTACAGCAGTTAGATCTGTTTCATATCTTATTTGTGGTAACATAAATATCCAGGGAGTTTTAATAAGTTTTTAATGTTTATTTATTTTTGAGAGAGAGAGAGAGAGAGAGAGAGAGAGCGAGCAGAGGAGGCAGGGGCAGCGGATCCAAAGTGGGCTCGGTGCTGACAGGAGACAGCCTGATGTGGGGCTGAAACTCACGAACTGTGAGATCATGACCTGAGCCAAAGTCAGATGTTCAACTGATTGAGCCACTCAGGTGCCCCATTTTTAATTTAAGCTTGTTAAGAGCTGATATCCTTCTTTCATCTTGGATATATATATCCGTTCATGGTTGTTGAACAGAGGAAGAATGGAGAGAGACTCAAGAAGAAAGATTGGAGTTTGTAACGGCCCCTCAGATCAGTTTGATGCTTCAAACATAATACTGGATGAAAACATTAACTAGAACTATACAATAAACAATATAGCTCTAAGAGAAACATCTAGTGAAATGTCTTTCTGGGGAGGCGGTTGATGTTGCTGAAGCCAAGCAGCTGGGAACGTTATCTTTGATGTTGGGGAGAACAGGCAAAGAATAAATGTTTAGCAGTAATAAATAGATCCAAAGGTGTATTTTCTGGGAAACAGTTATTACGAATAATTTAATAAATTATTACTAATAATTTATAGGTAAAATGCTAATTTATTTCTGCTTCTCCAACTTGAAGTTCTCAAGGTCTGAGGAGTTCTGAGAAGTCTCCTAGAGACCCATGGGTTTTTTGTTTTGGTTTGGGTGGGGTTTTTTTGTTTGTTTTTTTGTTTTTAAGTAGGCTCCATGGCCAACAAGGGGCTTGAACTCTCAACCCTGAGATCAAGAATCACATACTCTATCACTGAGCCAGCTGAACACACCTATCTGTTTTAAAGACAAAAAGGTTGACCTTTCTTTTCTTACTTTTTTAAAAAATTTTTTAAGGTTTATTTACTTATTTATTTATTTATTTTTAAGAGAGAAAGAGAGAGTGGGGGAGGGGAAGAGAGAGATTGACAATCTGAAGCAGGCTCTAGGCTCTGAGCTGTCAGCACAGAGCCCAACGCAGGCCCGAACTTGTGAACGGCTAGATCATGATTTGAGTCGAAGTCAGCTGCTTAACCAACGGAGCCACCCAGGTGCCCCACTTTTCTTCCTTTTTGAAATGACTTTTAAATGTGTGTTCCCCTCACATGAAACAATCTGAGATGCTCTGTACGGTGAAAGAAGAATAGACAATGGTGAGTGGAGATCAAATTAGGTCCATGATTCAGTCTTATGGCACGTTTAAGACTCCATTGAGTGCCACCAGCTGCCATAGTGATTTTGCCAATATACAGTTTTATATCTCTTATTTTTAGTCCTATGTTAAATCAGTAGTGGAATATTAAAGAAAGTATATGGAAGAATGTTAATATATTGCAACAATTTAGTATCTCAATAAACATGTCTTTGACTATATGGAGTATATTGAGAGGAAAAGTACAAATTAAGCTTTGCAATTGAATGGGGGCACCTGAGTGGCTCAGGTCATGATCTCACAGTCCATGGGTTCGAGCCCCATGTTGGGCTTTGTGCTGACAGCTTGGAGCCTGGATCATTCTTCAGATTCTGTGTCTCCCTCTCTCTCTGTCCCTCCCCCACTCGTTCTCTCTCTCTCTCAAAAATAAATATTAAAAAAAATTTTAACTTTGCAATTGAATGAAACAAGTATTGCTAATCTAGCCATTTTTACATATGATCCACAATGCCTTTTCTGCAACTCTAAATTCCAAAAGCTTTTGTAATGAAGTTTCTTCCTCTATTATGTATCTGCCAAATTTACCAGAAATAACAAGGCTATTTACACATTTTCTCCAACCTAGTGTGACTTTTCATGCATTCTGCTCCTGCTCAAGATGTTACATAGTATGTGACATACGTACCTTACTATCCTGTTAAGATCCAAACACTTGTGAATTCCAAAACAGTTCTGGCCCTGAAGGTTTTGAATAAGGGATTGGGGCCCTGTATGAAAACAGGATACATGACATTTTTTATATTTTACTTGCATAATAGTTATTATTTGTTCAGAAATGCTTTAACATAATCAATCACAGTAAACTAAGTAGCATGCTTAATTTGCTAAGTGGGAAAAAGAGCACAGAATTTATTGTTAAAAGTTATATTTATTTATTTAAAAAAAATTTTTTTTTTTTTTTTGAGATAGAGCATGAGCAGGGAAGGGGCAGAGAGAGAGGGAGACACAGAATCTGAAGCAGGCTCCAGGCTCTGAGCTGTCAGCACAGAGCCTGACGCGGGGCTCGAACTCACACACTGAGAGATCATGACCTGAGCCAAAGTCGGACGCTCAACCGACTGAGCCACCCAGGCGCCCAAGTTACATTTATTTTTTAATGTTTATTTATTGTTGAGAGAGACAGGACAAGCAGGGGAGGGGCCAAGAGAGGGGGACAGAGGATCTGAAGTGGGTTCTGCACTGAGGCCAGCGAGCCCCATGTGGGGCTTGATGTGGGGTTTACCACCTAAGCTGAAGTCAGATGCTCAACTGACTGAACCACCCAGGTGCCCCATTAAAAGCTGTATTTAAAGTGGCTTTCATGAATAAGTCTCCAATAATATATTTATTGAAAATCACCTTTTAACTGAAAATCATGTTTTTATCCCATACCATATAAACAGAAATTGACAGAACTTCCAAGGGGACTTGCTTCCTTAAGATGTTAACGTCCTTCATCAAACTGGATGATGAACCATGACAAGCATCCCCAGTCACATCCAACACAAAGCAAAAATAACATGACTAATTAATGTGGCTCTGTCACACTACCTAGGGCTATAACATAGATTTTTTTTTTAAGTCAAAATATGGAAAAGGAAGAAGCCAAATTACTTACAGAATGGAGATTGTATTTTCTCTACAATAGCCACAAGAAAATCCAAGGAAATACTCTTAGTATAAAAGACTTCTTCTCAGTTTCTGAGTAAATACTAATCAAAATCAAGACTGTCTTATTGCAACAAATATGATGAACAATGTGCAGCTGGCAGGTAGATGCTCTCCACAGTAACAATAAAAATTAACAACTCCTGGGCGCACCTGAGTGGCTCAGTCCATTAAGCATCCAACTCTTGATTTCAGCTCAGGTCATGATCCCAGGATTGTGTAATCGAGCTCTGTGATGGGCTCTGCACACATTGTGGAGCCTGCTTAAGATATTTCTCTCTCTCTCTCAACAAATAAATAAATAACAACGCCTGGAACAAGTTTGGCAGGCTGTGGACAGGATGACCCAAAGGGAGGCATAGGGTTGCTAAAACCTGCTGGGAAATTCCAAGAGGAGAATCCATGAAGTCTGGGGCCCAAGAAAATTAGGAGAGCCCCAAGAACATCAAAGCCTGGACCCTGAAGAAGTCAAGACCACAGTAGGCCCTGGGACCTGACCAAGATGAGAAAACACCAGATACTGGACTCTGAGGAAGATAAGAGACTACTTAGTCCTTGGCCCCCAGGGAAGACGAGCACACACCAGATCATGGGCAGAAACAAGTCTTCTTTCATTTCCTAGACAGGGGCACCATGGCTCCCAGAAGAGGACACTGTGCAGAGGATCCTACCCATCCCACTCCTCCTCCCTAAGATTCTTTGCTTACCCAAACTTTAGTCAGACTCCCCTGAACCCTCTCCCCAACAACCTTCCATGTACTTCCTTGTAGAATCCAGTTTTAGCAAGAATCCTGTCAGTTTAATAAGAATTCTCTACCCTTGAAAACTGATCAAACTTCATCCCCACGACTGCCCCCAGGTGGTATCAGATCACCTAGGCCTGCCTTCAGCAATAATCTTATTAGGTTGGTACGGCCAAAAGCCGCCGGACTGTGTATTTATCAGCTAACACCCCCAACTCCAACTTGTTTAGTTATAAATCCCCACTTGATCTGCTGGTATTCAGAATTGAGCCCAAGTCTATACTGGAGTGTGTCTTCCCCTGTAGCTACATTATGGTGAATAAAATTTATTTCCACCGTTTTAGCTTACGTCTAGCTCTGGTTTTCTTTCACAACCTACCCCCACACCCGTTCCTAGGGTACAGTTAACCCTGCCTTTCTACACACAACTTGAGTGGACATTTAAGCCTGACCCTTCTCCCCTGCCTACAACTGGAGGACACAGAGCCGCACCACCTGCACCTTCGGGGCAGGCCCGCCCTCCTTTCCTCTCAGGACCCAGGCCGTCTCCAGCACATTTCCGGCCCTCCCTCCCCCTCCTACCTTCTTCCTCCCCCTCCTGCCCTTCTTCCTCCCCTTATACGAGGATCCGCATTTAGCACCGACCCCACTCACTTCCGTCCTTCCTACCACAGCCTCCTCCCGGTATTTGGGTGGACTTTAGCTCCTCCCCCCTCCTACCCGCTCTCCGCCCGCTCCTCCTCCTCTCCCCGAGCTTGGCTGGACGTTAGCTCCGCCCTCTGTACGCTTCCCTCCCACGCTGTTCCTGCCCTTCCTTCCTTCACGTTGGGTAGGAATAGCAGCCCCAACCCTCTACGCTTCAGGCCCTGCCCGCTCTTCCTCCTCCGCCAAGGAATGTAGTAATCCTTCCCGCCATTCCTCCACCCAACTTTAATCTACTTCCGGCCCACCCTCTCTGCTCTCCGTCCCTTCCCCAACTTCCGGTCCTTCCCACGAGTGGTCGCCCTCGTGGCGGAGCACGACTCTGTTCTGGCCTGCGCCGCTGCTTGGGAACGTGTTGAGGCGCCGCGGCCTGGCGTACCCGACTCGAGCCCCCCCCCCCCCCCCCCGACCCAGCTGGACCACCAAGGGTCGCTGGCGAGTGCCCTCTTCCGGCCCGCCCAGGCTTCCCTTGCCATCCGAGATGGCCGGCCAACATGGCCGCCGCCTGGGAGAGGTCGGGCGGGCACGCCGCAGGGGTGGCTGGGAGTTGTAGTCCGGCCCTGCGCGCTGACGCATTTCGCCGCGGGCCGACGGTCGCCATTGTGCGCCGCGCACTGGGTGAGTGTGGCGCGAAATCCGCTCCCGTCGGGCGCTGTGCGGAGACATCCCGGGGCCACTCTTCGGGGTGTGCGGCCTCAGTCCCTTCCCCACCAACCTCTGGAGTCCAAGGCCGGTCTTGCCTGCCGTCTTCCTGCTGCGGGGCCGGAAGGGGCGGTGTGGTCGGGAACCCGGGGCCCAAAGGGAAGACAACTCCCTCCAGGCGTGGGGCTTAAGGTGGGCCGACCCGTTCTGGGCGCGTGCGGACTAGGGAAGGGTGTAACTTCCTCTGGGTGAGAAAGGTATGAGGACGATCTCCTCTCGACCAGGGGGAAACCGGCCCTCCAGGCGTCGGGGAGAAGGTGGAGACGACCCCTTCAGCGCGTTTTTCTAGGTGGCGGGTGGACCTGTTATTTCACATTGATGATGCCGGTTCTGGGCTAAGTAGGGGGCTCCCTACCGCATAGACCTAACACCCCTTCCACCTCCCAAATTCGACCTTCTCAGGACTGCCCACTCCCACGAGGTACGTCGAGGAGAAGAAAGGTATGGCCTCCGGGCTTCCGACGGCCTGGTTTCGTGTGAGTAGAGGCTTCTTTGAGTTTCTGAGTCTACCCCGGGATCGGGGGGCGGGGGGGGGCAGGGTGGTAGTGAGATGCCACCTTCCCTTGAGATGCCTTCAGGCTTCAGAGCATCTTCGGGAGGATTGAGAGACTAGCTGGGCATGAGAGACTGCTGAATGGAGGAACCGCTGGTTGCTTAGCTTTCCAAGGGAATGGTTAGAGTACAGGTCAGGTTCTGGGGGACTCTAGTTTATCCTCTGTATCGAGGATAGGTATTGACAGGTTTAAGTAGGGATTAGGTTTATATTTACATTTCAGTAGCCATTTTGGCATCAAAGCTGGAGGGGATGAGAGCTCTATCACTAGGAAAAAAACGATAGAGGAGGATGGATCCTTGACCATTGAAGGAAGTAGAAGCAGCCTAGGCGATGGATGGGAGCTGAAGGCTTGGGTGTGATGATTCAGCTCGCAGAATTCCCTAATAAGACGCATAGACGCTAATACTAGTACTGGAATGTCCAAGTTAATAAGAAATGGGAGATCTTCAGCGAATAAAGAACTCTCTCTGGCTTCACATGTCTTCCCTGCTGTGACCTGAATAGGGTCAAGCTTGGGTTTGCTCAATTTCAGACAAACGCAGAAACACACGAGACGTCGGGAATGCTTTCAGGTCATCTTGTAGACTGTGCCCTCATGTGCTGGGTCAGCCTTTCCCTTCCTGTCAGCGTGGGTGATGACAGACCCTGGCTGAACAGAAACCTGTGGGTTTTAGGAACCAGTGACCTTTGAAGATGTGACCTTGGGTTTTACTTCAGACGAATGGGGACTGCTGGACCTCGAAAAGAAGTCCCTGTACAGGGAGGTGATGTTGGAGAACTACAGGAACCTGGTCTCAGTGGGTAAGGATGGCCTCCATGTCAATAAAGATCTGCGCTTTGCAGCACGAATGTGGTGCCTCTGAAGTGTGTGTCTGCTTTGGCTCAGGCTGCAGGGATCAGAGTGCAATTGTCAAGGTCCTGGAGTCTGAGGGAGAGGGCTTTACTTTGTACCTGTAGGGAAAGGGCATCTTCACATGACTTCTAAAGCTGCCTAGTCCATCCCTCAGAGGCCTTGAGTTGCTAGGGAGGTAGGTCTATCAGGAATGTTTCCAGCTACAATAGATGTTCATTTTTGTGACAATTCCGGAGGATGTGGGGTCAATGTCCCAAAAGATCAGAAGTATCATTGAAGACTGATCCCTTCCATTTCCCAGTGCTTAGTGTGAACTTTTCCACGCTTATGTTAGTGTCTGCATGGCTGAGGCACCCAACATCATATCCATGTTCAGGGAAGAAAGAAGGCGAAGGGACAGTCCTGGCTAGTTCTCTTCTCACACCTGCCATTATTTAGCAAGAAAAAAAAAAAAGGCCCTAACGTCTCCAGCTGACAGATTTCCCTTTGTGTCTTGCTGGCCAGAACTGGGGTCCCACTGCCACTTTTATTGGCAAGGGAGTCCAGGAAGGCAAGTAATTGACAAAGGGGATGGACTGCATTATCATCACTGCTGTAGACCAGAAGTCATGCCCTTGCAGGGAAGAATTCAGGGACAGCATGTGCCACAGGAGGAATGCATTTTCTCCTGAACACAGACCCCCAAGCCCTGTCTCTTTTCCCTTGGGCAGAACATCAGCTTTCCAAGCCAGATGTGGTATCTCAGTTAGAGGAGGAGGAAGCGCTCTGGTCGGTGGAGAGAGGAATTCCTCAAGACACCTTTTCAGGTGAGACCCAGGCCCATGGGAGTCCTGGCAGGGAATGGGCTGGTTAGTCAGGGACTGGTGTCTTAGAAAACAAGGTGACAGGGGAAACCCCCAGATGGGGTGCTGTGATGACTAGCTCAGACATGCTGAATCAGACTGTTTCTTCCTCTGGTCTGAGTCAGGGGCATACTACTTGGTTTAATGAGAATTTGTTACCAGTGGCCAGTTGACTGTTAGGGGCTCCTCTGCTCTACTACTCTTCCTTCATGTGATCACCAGTAACTGGTGCGTCTGGCCAGACTTTTTTTTATAGATGTTTTCATGTGTGTATATGAATAAGTTTATGACTTGGGGGTGTTCTACTGGATACAAACAGGCCTGTTGTATCCATTTTAACAGATGCTATGTAGTCCACATTTGATGTTTCCTCCTGTGATAGTCTTTCAGGTTGTTGCAAAAAACATTACTGCATATTTTTTGTTGTTGCATATTCAAGTTGGGGTGTTTTTTGTTTTTGTTTTTGCAGGTAGGATTTCTTAAAATAGAATTTTAGAATCAACCAAGATAAAAGCTAAAAATCTGGTAGCAACAGATTGCTCTCTAAAAAATACATATAGCTGCTCAATTACATGAAAGCTTTTTCCCCTTCATTGCCAGTGATTTTTAATGATCTTTTTAAGGTTGGCAGATCTGATACTATGTTCAGTTTGTTGACATTTCCCTCATGAAGCTTACATATATTTTTATGTTTATGGACCATTTGTACTTTTGTGAGTTTATATACTTTCCCTTTTTTTTTTCTTCTTTCTGGGAACTCTGTATTAATTATGGGTACTGATATTACAGATATCCCAGACCAACATTTATTTATCTTCTACCTTTAATTTTTTTTAATGTTTATTTATTTTTGAGAGACAGAGCACAAGCGGAGGAGGGGCAGAGAGAGAGGCAGACACAGAATCCAAAGCAGGTTCCAGGCTCTGAGCTGTCAGCACGGAGATCAATGTGGGGCTTGAACTCATGAACTGTGAGATCATGACCTGAGCTGAAGTCGGATGCCTAACCGACTGAGCCACCCAGGCGCCCCCATTTATCTTCTACCTTTAAATTTAGTTTTCATAAAGAAGTTATATAATTTAGGTATTTTTCCTTTCAGATCTGTTCTTATTCCTATCCCATTCATAGATAGGCAGATTTCATAAATACTTTCTTGTATTTCAGGGTTTTTTGTTTGTTTGTTTGTTTTTGTCTGATTGTTGCACTTATCTGGAGTTTCTTTGTGTATATGGTATGGAGCATATGTTCTTTCAACAAATTTTGATTAGATTCTTCTGCTTATTGGAAACACCGTCCTTATTACAGACTAAATTTCCATGGTACTTATTGGGCATAGGCTTCGGTCTTGGTCCCTTCTGCTTCATTGATCTTAGTCTGAGTACACATACTGCTGTACATATGGTAGTTTTATAACTTGGATAAATGATAGTTCCTCTCATTATTTCTAAAAAAAAACAAACAAAACAAACAATGAACTATTCTCACCCACCTGGTTTGCAAGATGAGGGCTTGACATCAGTTTGTCAGGGGTTCATTAAGAAAATCCTGTTAGATGATTGCATTTAGAATTCCTTGATGCAGAATTGGTCTAGTCGAGTTTTGGCGCAAATGTACAAAGAGAGATCTCGCTTCACTGTGCTATGTCAGGCCTTCTGAGTGCTGTTGGGCTTTCACTGTAGTGGTTGCTGTTAATCGGCTCAGGTTAATCCTCTGCAGTCTTGCGTAGTTGGTCCAGATGAACCTGTCATGCTGTTAAGTTCTCTTATTAGTTATAACAGTCTTACTAGAGCCTCAATTTTCTCAGTACAGTCATTTTACCAGCAAGTATAAAGCAGGAGGCAATCGTATTAGTATTGTTTTACTCTTGCCCAGTTACATAATGACCTTTGTCACAGCTGGTACTTCCAAAACACTGAAGTTGAGAGTGTGAAGAGTGAGTGACCTAAATGGGAAAGTTTCTGGGTCTTGACAAGCATGATGCTGGACTCTGTTTTGATTCAAGTCAGTTTTATCTGGACAAAGCAATAGTCATCTAGCCCTTTCTAATAAATGAAAATCAGTAATAGCCCGTTTTCCCTAATAGTCATGCCAAGGTGATCATAGTGATTTTCTCCTTTGAACAGTTAACACAGTGACATAATAAATGTGGAAGTGCCCTGGTAAGAGCTGCTGGCATCCACAGACAGATCCATATTCATAAATTAGGTTCAGGAGGTGGGTGGATTTCTTTTTTGTGTTTATTATCTTAAAAAAAAATTTTTTTTTTAACGTTTATTTATTTTTGAGACAGAGAGAGACAGAGCATGAACGGGGGAGGGTCAGAGAGAGGGAGACACAGAATCTGAAACAGGCTCCAGGCTCTGAGCTGTCAGCACAGAGCCCAACGCGGGGCTCGAACTCACGGACCACCAGATCATGACCTGAGCTGAAGTCGGCCGCTTAACCGACTGAGCCACCCAGGCGCCCCGATTATCTTTATCAGCTTTGTAAAGAAAACTTTGGATGTTCTCTTCTTCCCTTTGTTTTGTGTTCTAATGCAAATGACATTGGAACTACCTGCTTCTGGTAGTATTCAGCTACGAAATCTGCACCTGATCCCCATCTTTGGTGATGTCCTTCTGTTTGCCACAACATAGACTGCCATCTCTATGAATCTCTGAGCCCTTTTTCTGAACTCAGTTTGATGGCTCAGTATTAGTGGTTTTTCTTTTCCATACTGAGTCATTCTTTTCATCCTCTTCATTGAAAACCTTTCTAACATCCATTAGCATAGGTCACTAAACTATGTCACCTGGAAGGTCCCCAGCAACACAAGCACTTTGTATCCACCCATCATGGTGTCTTTTCCCCCTGGCTGTTCCCTGTGATCTAGCCTCCCAAAGTCCCTTCCTGTCTTGTGGCTCTGACTGTGGCAGGTCTGTGTTTCATCCTCCCTGAAGCTCAGATCCCGTGTCCTGTGTTGGCAGACCTTCCAGCCTTGTACTTCTGGATGATCCAGTAGTTCCCTGAATCTAGTTGCCGTGAGGGATTTGGGGCACCTGTCCAGAGAGGCTTATAAGGACATTTTATTACAGACTAGGCCTCAGGTGCCTGACTCCTCTCTGCTCTGTCACAATGAGTCCTTTACATGTTGTTTTCCCTCCACTGCCTCCCCTTTTACACCTCACAAATACTTGTGGAACTCCTCTTGTGTTCCATATAGTATACTAAACACTTTGGTAGTAAACCAAAGACCTAAAGTAATCCCTGATACTGTGGACTTCGCAGTCTAATAGATTATGACCTCTACAAACAAGTTCCCCAGATATAACTCTGTAAAGATGAGTAGTGGTTAAATACTGAGAAGGGAAAGAGTGTAAAGTGGGGGCAATGAATAATTACACTAGAGGAGGTATTTTGAAGGGCACTGCAGGGGTGAGCTTTAAGCCAATCCCCAAAGTGAAAGAATTCTACACACCTATAAGAGTGGTGGTGAAGAGAGCTTCCAAGCACAGAAACAGCATTTGGGGTGACCATGAAAATGGAATAAGCTTGGCACATTCAGGGAACATGGAGTCACCCAGTGGGCTGGTAGGAGGTAACTGAGGTATACTGACAGGCAGGTTAGGTTTGGCAGAACACACAGGGCCTTCACTGTGAAGGTAGTTTGGTTTTTATCAGGCAGATGTGTGGTACAGCTTTTCAAGCTCACTGCAGGTGCTTAGGAAAAAAGAACTTAATAGGACGCAGATGGAAGTAAGGCAGGTTACCGTGGTAGTACTACCTAAGGAAGAAGTGAGGTCACCTGGCCTGAGAGTAGCAGAGGGTTTGGGGAGAAGCTGGCATCGGCTTCTCCCCATTCATAGTGGATTCATTGGGGCCAGGTGAGTAATGGCCAAAGGAAAGGAAGCTGCCAAGAATCTCTCGTAGGTGAAGGCTTCAGGGATTTCCTGTGAGTATTCTTTGTAATGTATGCATTTACCATATATGTTCTTTTTCTATATATCAACATCCAACTTTAAAAGAAGAAAAAAGGAGAAAAATTACTACTCCTGAATTTTTGGTTTTAATCAATAATACGAGGAAATCTGGCAGAGGCAAAAACTTTTGAAGGGTAGAAATAGAGGTTTTGGTTTTACTTTTGTAATGTTTATTTCTGAGAGAGAGTGAGTGAGCACATGCACACAAGCGGGAGGGGCAGAGAGAGGGAGGAACAGAGGATCCAAAGCAGGCTTTGCTGACAGCAGAGAGCCCCATAAGAGGCTTGAACTCACGAATTGCAAGATCATGACCTGAGCCGAAGTCAGACCTTAACTGAGCCACCCAGGCACCCCTGGTTTTACTTTTTATGTTGAAATAATTCTTTTGACAGTTTACATGGAACTCCCTAATAGCTTTCACCTAGATTCAAGAGTTTGTGGAATTGTCACATGTCTTGACTGGTTCTGTTAAATAAGTATGAATGAGAAGGGACTGAGAGACGTCCAAGTACAGGTTTGTGAAGCCAGCTGAGTGCACCTCTCTGGACTCGAGAAGGAGGTCCCAGCAGTGCATAAAGACTTGGGAATCCTAGATGTTTGGAATAGCGTGTTCTATTTACCACTGGATGAGACAACCATCTCTAGCAGTGGTCTGTCTCCCATCACTAGTGTAGCTGTGCCTTTCCCTAACTCAAGGGACTGAGTTTAAGTCGAAAGCTCAGCCTTTCTGAGGCAACTCATTTTGTATGGCTATCCAGCTGTCCCTGATAGCAAAAATGGCAGCACAGACATTGGTGGAAGCAGAAGGGAAACTTAGTAATAAGTGCTTAAGACAGAGGGCATTTGTTTTTAATGTTTTTTTGTTTTAAATTAAAAAAAATTTTTTTTTTTTATTTTTGAGACAGAGAGAGATGGAGCATGAGCAGGGGAGGGGCAGAGAGAGAGTGAGACACAGAATCTGAAGCAGGCTCCAGACTCTGAGCTGTCAGCACAGAGCCCAACGCGGGGCTCGAACTCACGAACCACCAGATCATGACCTGAGCTGAAGTCGGATGCTCAACCCATTGAGGCACCCAGGCGCCCCAGGGCATTTGTTTTTAAGAAGGCACTGATTTGGGAAGATGCTGTGAAGATCAGGAATACGGACGATATTTGATGGCACTCAAACCTTTAGCCACTGCTCAGTGTCCTTTCAAGGAAGTATTGCCATTCTGTGTAGTTTGGTTAGAAAACTTGAGATCTGGGCACCTGGGTGGCTCAGTAGGTTAAACATCTGACTTTGGTTCAGGTCATGATCTCGCAGTTTGTGAGTTCGAGCCCCAGGTTGGGCTCTGTGCTAACAGCTCAAAGCCTATGGCCAGCTTCGGATTCTGTGTCTCACCCTCTCTGCCCCTCCCATGCTCATGCTCTGTGTCTCTCTGTCTCTCAACAATAAATAAACATTAAAAAAAATTGAAAAAAAAAAAAACTTGAGATATAATCTAGATTTAATCATTGATAAGCAATAGGGTGAAGACACTATATTGAAGATCGTGATTATAGGAAAGCCTGCAAGACATTTAACTTTTTTGACTTGGCAAGTAATGAAGCAGGAGAGATGAGCCATACAAATATGAATGTAGCAATACTCAAATCAGTGCAAACTTTAGTAGAAAAAAATAACATCTACAAGAAGATTGTTTTTTGGAAGGAAGAGAAGAAAATCCTCTTCTAGATTTCATTCATCCCTTGTGTAGTCTGAGAGGATTCATATGGGCTATAAAGCAGACACGGGGGATGTAGAAAATCAGTTGTTTTATACAAAGGATAATCCATTCAAGAACAAGACTGAAAAAATGTGTTTAATGTGAGAAGGCCTGTTTTCATTCAGCCTTTAACTAAGGCTCACATGGGAGGAGACTAACATGCAAAGACCTTGAATGGAGGAACTAATGTGCATGAATTTTTTGACATGAGAACTCAAACAGGGTAGAAACCCCAGGAATATGATCCTAGCAGGAAAGGCTTCTGGCCTGATTCACTGTGACTTGAGAAAACTCATATTGGACCCCCCCCCCCCCCCCCCCCCCCAAAAAAAAAAAAAACCCAGTTGTAATGAATTTGGGAAAGTTCTTAGATCAAATAATTACCTATGAGAACTCCAAAGCCAAGGGACTATGACTGTGTGAAAAGGTTTCTTTCATGCACAGCTCTCTTACTCAGGATCATGAGAATGTAATTGGGTCTTAGGAAGGCTTCAGGAGTCACAGAACCCACTGGCAAGAAGCCCTTCAGTAGGAGTCCTCATTGTATTCAACATCAGAGGACTCCTATGAGAGCAGATCCTCAATGTAATCCGTGCAGGCAAATCATTAGCCTTAGCTCCCACCTTATTTGACAGAACAACAAAACAGAAAACTTACACTGGAGAGAACCACACTGAATAATAAAAATGAAATGTCTCATCCTATTTTTATGCCAGATAAGTCATACAGAAGGCAAGTTCTAAATAAAATTTTGATCACATGTGTATACAAATACAGAAAAAGAAGTCTTTTCCAACTTGTTCTGTTATCTGACTGAACACCTAGAACAAATATTAAACAAGAGAGCAGGTGTCTTTATTTCAGTTTCCCATATATATCCCCAGTTGCTAAGACAATGACTCCATCTCTAGCTCAGGAAACTTGAGTGAATAAATGATTGAAGAAATTGTAAAAAAAACAAGAGGATGTCTTCAAAGAGGAGACTATGAAGACAAGGCCAGGCTTTGAGACAAGAGGGTAGGTAAGGGATGATAAGGAGCAATCTTGAGATATATAGTGCTATTAAGAACTCTGAAAGGCTCACATCCTAGGGAGTGAGTCAAGAGTTTAGAATCTTGAGTGACTATCAAAACATATTTTGGCAGGAATCCAGCCTAGCAGAGTGTGGTAACACTGTGTAAACCTTTATTCAAGAATACATTCTGTGACCCTCCACATATTTGCTCATTAGGACCCATGTAATCTTGATCCTTCTATCTGGAAACCGTTCTGCCTGGTGTCCAAATATAATACCTAGGGTAATTTCAAGACCTGAAAATGCCCTCACTATTAATTAAATAAGGAAAACAAATGAACTACACATTTGACTCAAAGTCCTAAGGAAACAGAAAAGATAAATACAACACAAATAAATGAATCAAATGGAGAAGAAAAAAAGAACCCAAGAACTAATTTTCTGGAAAGACAAAAATTCAAAACCAACTTTGATTAAACAGAATAAATCAAAGGCAAGCTAAAAACCTATATAGGGAAATAACACTACACACATATTCAGCAACACATGTAATTTTCATTATAGAACTTTATACAACAGTAACAATGCATGAGCCAGCTCCATGTACTGATATGAAAGTCTCCAAGATAAGTGTATTTCTTAAATATGTATCTTTAACACGTATAAAGATAAGCAGATGCACATAATACCATTTTTTAGAAAATATACAAACAAGTTCAAATATGTGTGTCAGGTGGTAATCACTGAATGTAGATACTGACAGGCTGTGACAGCCTCCTGAGAAGGAAACTGCTACCTCCTTTCTGCTGTGTTACCAGTTCCTGACACAGCCTAGATGCCCAGAAATTAACAAACAACAAAATGGAAAGATTTCTGGAAAAGTGGAAGGTTGTCAAAATTGGTCCTAGGAAAAATGTTAAAATAATTTATAAAAATTTTTCAGAACAAAGTGGCCAGCTACTTATTATTATTACTGACCTGGGCAGTGAATATCTTCCAACTTCCTGTTAAAAGGCCATTTCGATGGAACACGAGCAGTTCAATGACAGGACAAGGCTGGAATGTTGACAGATTCTGCAAGGTATAATAGCATTTTTGTCACTAAAGCACAAAATGAGAAAAACATTAAAAAGGAAATATTGATAGCTCATGACAATTAACCACCTTAAACTAATCCTTTGAAATAGTTAAAATAAAAATAAGAGTTCATCAATGTGACAAATAACAATAGAGATGAATAGCCTTGACTTACACAAGGAATACCCAATTTAACACAAAGATATTAATAGGTTTTTGAAATGGGATCTAAGAATGAATTAAATGATTAGGAATTGTTTTTTTGTTTTGTTTTGGGTTTATTTTGAGGAGGGGAGTGGCAGAGAGAGGCAGAGGAAGAATCCCAAGCAGGCTCCACCCTTGAACCCATGAACCGTGAGCTGAAATCAAGAGTCAAATGTTTACCTGACTGAGCCACCCAGGCACCCCAAAATGATTAGGAATTGTTAAGGAATAAATTATTAAGGCATTTCTATTTGAAAAAAAATTTAAGTTAGTGGGATATAAAATAAGTAGAAGCAATAACTTCGAGGGCTTAGAAAAATTTTAAGTTTATGCATTCCCTTTCTTGACTTAAGTCCTTCCATCATTCCAGCCTCTAGAGAAGTGTTGGAGCCATTATACCAGTGGAAGCAGAAATGCAAGTCTCTGACCTAGCTGGTTGGGAAAGAAGCAGGAATATAAACCAGGTGTCCTCTTACCCGGTGGCCTGCACTCCCAGCTACTGCTCAGGCTCCCAAGTGGAAGGGAACTTTGTAACAATAGCAATCCTCCCATGATAGTTTAAAGGTGGGACACAATTAAAATGCCAGTGAAATTTCCTGTAAATGACAGAAATATAGGAAAATCCAGAGAGCTAAAAAACTCAAAAGGCACTTTTTACGGCTATATTGAGCCAGTATTTCTTGAGCGCCTGCAAAAATGCCACGAACTGTTACAGGGATGGGTCACAGTATTGAACATGGTGGTAAGGCCCCTGTCTTATGAATGGGCCTACATTCATTTCAGAGCAGCCACTAACACGTGACTGATTAAGCTTAAACAGACTAAAATGAACTTAACCAGTTTAGTTCCTTAGTCACGGCCGTCTTTCAGATGGTCATTGGTCAGCTGCAGCTAATGGCTACTATGTTGGACAGTGTAGATCTACAACATTTCCTTAAAGAGAGCTCCATTGGGCAGTGCTGCTGTAGAAAAGGTAGAAAGGTGATAATTAACGAAACAGATACTTTGAGATAGCAGTCAGTGCTGTGAAGAAAAATGAAACAATGGAATATGCTAGCGGGAGGAGGCGTGGGTGGGCAATACTAGTTGAGAACTGCTCAGGAAGACAGTTCTGAGGAGAGGACACAGAAGCTAAGAGCTGGATGAGGAAGGGGTATCAGGTGAAGATGTTGGGAAAGACTAACAGGCAGGGGTATGGCACACTCTGGCACATATGAGGAAAATTAAGATAGTGGCTATGGGAAGCATAGCCTTTGGTGTAAAGGGCATAAAAGAACAGGGCTTGGATCCCAGCTGCTATGTTCCCCAGTGTGGCTTTGGACAGGGCTCTTAGAGTCTCCCAGTATGGACTTCCATATAAGTCCATTCTCCCAGTATAAGAATAGATGCTATTGCTTACTGGGACTATGGTGTGTAAAGCCCAGGTCTTGAGGGGTCTTCATGTAACTAACCACTGCTATTCGAAGACTTTGATGTTACGATGACCATCAGCACCTTTGGGAGATCTTCCGCTGGGCCTGGCTTTAGGGTTTCTGATGCACAAGAACCAGCTGACATCCTCAGCAGTCCATGGGGGTAAACAAACTTCAAAGGCAACTCCATGGAGGGCCCAACAGAGCTGAAGAGTGATGGGGAGAGGAGGAGAAAAGGTGTAAAGCTGGGGGCATTCTGGACAAGGAGAAAAAGGAACAAGGGAGTGTACACAGGGATGAGAGGAGCTGAGGTGAGCGTTCCTCCTGACCCTGCCCCCAACAAGATCTTGAAAGGTCATTGTTATTAGTTATTATTCTATTTGTGGACTGGTAGCCCTAGTGTACCTGGTTAGTCAGCGTTCACTGTGGAACTCTAAGCACTGAGGGAGATGGCTTACCCTGGAAGGGAAGAAGCAGAAAGGGAAGTGAACTGTAAGAGGAGGAAGAAAAACATCCTCCATCATCCTTTCCTACATGCTATTCCTGGCTTTATGTAACCTAATCACTTAGAAAGAGGAAACTAAGGCCCAGAAGGATTAAGCCCCTTTCCCAGAGGCTGGGTGAGTTTGTATAACAACCCACTAAATAGATAGTTGCAAGTGAGGGGACTAAATTGCTAAAATTCTACACATACACACACCACCGGTCATTCAGGTGGTGGATTGAAAACCAGTACTTGGTGAGTGCCTGGGTGGTTCAGTTGGTTAAGAGTCCCACTCTTAATTTCAGCTGGGGTCATGATCTGACTGTTCTGTGAGTTCCAGCCCCGCATTGGGGGATCAGAGCTTGCCTGGGATTCTTTGTCTCCCTCTCTCTACCCTTCCCTGCTCAAGCTCGCTCTTTCTCTCTCAAAATAAATAAATATTTTAAAAAAGAAAAGAAAGCCAGTACTTGGAGCTGCAGTTGATAGAGATTATTTTGTGCAGCCCCACACAGATGAGTGGGTCAGTCAGCCCGAACTATGTGCCAGTGAGTTGAAGATCCAGTTTCAACTCTGCCAGCTGTAAACTTTTCTCTGTGTACATTTTCACTTCACAGAGTACATTTTCTCTCTGAAGTGAGGTGAATACTTTCCTGACAGAGAGCACAGGAAGGGTTACCTTAGCGGCCTTGGGGGATGGTCCAGAGGACTGCAGTGACTAGAATGACACTTAACCACCAGCTTGCAGGTTGTGGCCCATCTCATTGACCACATAGCACCCAGGAGGAGCTTTACAATAACCCTGCGGAATATATGTTGTCCTGAATGGCTGCTACTGCAGGGAGAGCCAGGCTGCAGATCCACTGAGATCCCAGCACCACAAGGATGGGCAGAGTTCTCCATATCCACACCTAGACAGGCTCTGAAACTTAAAATGGTTAAGAGTTAACATTTTAATGAGCATTCAATTCAAGATTTTGAGAAATTGCCCTAGTGTCCCCCAGAGATAGGAGGAACAAAACACATGATTCAAGACTAAAGGAGAAATAAAATTAGAAATGGAGAGTGGATGGGAGTAGAATGAAAAGAACCTACAGTTAATTTTCTTGAGGGATAAAGTACTAAATAATCCGCGTGATTAACCAAGGAGTAAAAAACGAAAGTTTTAGAAATTAGAAAGTTGTGAAGCATTGTGGAGAATGAAGATTTCAAGTGTCATGCATGATTATTACTCAAAATGGTGCCTGTGGCCCAGCAAGGAGCGGCCAGGGAGCGCTACCCGCCCCCGCTGCTTCCTAATATCCCTTAACTGGGGCACTTTTCAAGCCCAGCCCTGCTGGGGATCCGGGAAATTGTCATCCTTGGCTTCCTGAGTTATTCTCAGGGCAATTTGAAGCTCTGAGAACGCTAACTGGAAGTGGGGAAATGAATTTTGCTTTTAAATCAACAATCTGGAGGGGAAAATGAACCCCCAGAAATCCTAGGGAACAGGAAGGTAATTAAATCCTGAAGACAAGGATAAATATAAATGAGTTGGGAAAGGCAAGCCCCCAAATAAAATTAATAGAAAAGTTTGTTTAGGGGAGGAGGTCAGAAATAGGAGATCAACGTAGTTATTTTTATCAAGGAAAAAAAATCCCTTGGACTAGGATTTTGATTCTAGGACTCTTGATCTTGTGGTGAATTCGAGCCCCACATTGGGTGGGGATTACTTAAAAAGTCTTTTAATAAAAATATGCTAAAAAAACAAAACAAAAAAAACCCTAGGAAAGGAGTGACTGGCGATGGCCGAGATTAAAAGCGCGGCCCAGGACGTGTTTTGCAACCCCAAGCGCCCAAGGCCAGTTCGGGGCAGCGGGCCCGGCCCCACCCATCGCTGGTGACTCCTGACCTCGAGCTGACTCACTTCTCGAAGAGCGTGCCAGCAATTTCCAACACCGGTTAGATCTGTGAAACCAGTAAACCGAGGAAACCATAGACGAGCCAAGGTCTGTAATCCGGAAATGTGGAGGGGGAGGAAAAAAAAAAAAGCATCCTACGCAAACGGGGAGGAATGTACAATCGGGGATCCGAAAATGGATAAGGAATGCGGGCGCTCGCTCCCTTAGGGGGAAGCGACCGCGATCCTCCGCCCTGCGCCTGCCCGAAGGGTGAAAACTGGCAGACCGGGAAGGTGTATATGGAAGTTCCAGCTGCGCCGGCGCCGCCCCAGGGTGCGTCAGCCGTCGCGAAGGGGGGCGGGGGAGGGAACGAGAGTGCAGGAGGCCGAGAGCCCAGCAACTCGCCAAGGGGCGGCCGTCCGATCTGGGCCTGGGTCGCACCCACAGCTTCAACATGGCCGCTCCGGAAGTGTGCACCGCGAAGGGCCCTGGGAGTTGTAGTGGCCCGGCACCAGGCTCGTGATGCACGTCCGGACCGGGGGATCGGGGCGTGGCTATGGGGACGTGGGCGGTGTCGTCCCGTTTACCCGGTGGGAGGGGGACTGAGGCTTCAGCTTCCCGAACGAGGGCCGCAGTGTACCTGTGGCTGCGGCCTCCGCCAGCGCCACCCTCCCGGACGCCGCGGTGCTGGAAGGCCGGCCGGGCCGCTGCTTAACAGTGCGGGTGGCGCGCAGGGAGCCGCTGCTCTTCCGGTCTTTCCGAGTTTGTGTGTTTAAACAACACGGGTGCTGTCACTTCACACTTCCTGCTGCGCTCTTTTACTTCACGTGACGGGAGCTTTCCTCCGTTGTAATGATCACACTAAAACCAGCGTAATTTTTAATGCTTACCTGGGAATCTTTCAGTTTTCTTGAGCGGTGCTTTAGCACTACCTGTGTTTTCCAGTTTTGCTCCGTCCTACACCCCTGCTCAGGAAACGTGTGTTGTGAGAAAAAGACCACCCAAATGAGGACATGCGGAGGCCATCTACTCAGGCCACTGTAGCAGGTCGTCTGCCACCACACCTAATGTTTAGTTGAGACTGGCAGGGAGGCAGGCGTGGGAAAATTTATAGCAGAAAAAAGGAAGGTTCTGACTGGAGGTTATTGACTTGGGGGTGAAAGAAAAAAACTGACGGTCAAACAGGTCAAACAAGTCCTGAGGTTGCGGGGTCAGGGTTCTATTGTCGTATGCTGTCTGGCCTTTGTGTCCAAATACTCTTCTCTTGGTGTCTCTACAGTGGTCTTCCTGTCCAGATAGTTCCCTGAACACGATTAACCAGCTCAAAGTCCCCGAGCATTGATTGCCCTGGCATTCGTTGCTAAGGCTTTGAGTTCATGCTGGAAGTTCCTTTGCAGGTAGAGTTATGCTAATCAGGTATATTCAAAACAGCAAGTGTGAGCGGGCACATTTGCTCTTGACATCAGCCGGACCATTTCTGTTTTTATAAACAAACAAGCCTAATTGGAAGTAAACCATAATCCGTGATTTACATTTTTTCTATTTACTTTTTTAAAAATGTTTATTAATTTACTTTTGAGAGAGAGATGGAGTGCAGGAGCACAAGCCAGGGAGGGGCAGAGAGAGGGGCAGACACAGAATTGCGTCTCACAGAATTGTGAGACTGTGACCTGAGGCGGTTAGATGTTTAACCGGCTGAGCCACCCTGGTGCCTCTCTATTGACAGTTTTAAAGCTTTCAAGTCATTTAGAGTTAGCATTTCTCCTTAGAGTTGTACAGTGCTTTCTTATTTCCTTTGGTTTGTGTGCCCTCCTTAGCATTTCAGGGACGTGCTGGAGTTGTGTTCTTGTGAGTTCTGTGCCAAGACACAGGGCTTCAGACTTTCCTGTCTTCTTGGCTCCCATGGAGGCAGGATCAGGTTCTACTCCCTGTACATAGCTGTGGGCCTATAGAGCATCACAGGTTTCTTCTTAAGCCTCCTTGCCTCTTGCTTTCCCACCCACCTCCCATATTGAGGTGTAATTTACATACCTTAAAGTTCACCCTTTGAGAGTGTACAGTTCAGTGGTTTTTACTATAATTCACAAGGTTGTGTAGCTATCACTACAGTCTAATTTCAGAAAGTCTTTATCATCTCCCTGAAAAAGCTTCATTTTTATTAGCCAACACCCCCTAATTGCCTGAATTCCTTATCTCTTGGAAACCACGAATCTACTTTGTCTCAGTATATTCGTCTATTTTGGACATTTCGTATAAATGGAATCTTAAAATTAGCCTTTGGTGTCTGGCTGCTTCCATTCAGCATAATGTTGTCAAGGCTTAGCACGTATCACTACTTCATTCCTTTCTATGGCCAAATAATATTCCAATTTGTGGATAGACCATATTTTGTTTATTCTTCCTTTGATTGACATTTGTTTTTCTTTTTGGCTGTTAAGAATGCTGCTGTGAAAGTTCCTGTACAAGTTTTTGTATTGACATATATTTTCATTTCTCTTGGATGTATACCTAGGAGAATTCCTGGGTTATAATTCTGTGTTTGGCTTTTTGAGCACCTGCCAGACTGTTTTGCAAAATGATGCAGCGTTCTGTGTTCCCACCAACAGCAGTTTTTCCACATCCTCGCCAATAGTTGTTACCACCCATCTTTGATAATAGCTATCCTAGTAAGTATGAAGTAGTATCTCACGATTTATTTTTTTAAGTTTTTGTTTATTTAGGTGATCTCTACACCCAACAAGGGGCTCAAACTCATGACCCCAAGATCAAGAGTCACACGCTCTTCTGACTGAGTCAGCCAGGTGCCCCTCACAGTGGTTTTGATTTACATTTCCTTGGTGGCAAATAATGTTGACTATCTTTTCATGTGCTTGTTGGCCATCTCTCTGGCTGTGCTTTTGACTTACAGAGTGTCCTGCGGCTCAGTTGGACCCTCAAGTGGATCCTCTTCCTGCTGGGAATCCCCTGATGAAGATCGAAGTCGTTGAAGTCCTCACACTGAACCAAGAGGTAGCTCGTCCCCGAAATGCCCAGATTCGGGCCCTCTATGCTGAAGACGAGGGCCTAAGCCCAGAAGTACTTGGGGAGCCCACTCAACAGCTAGGCAAGCATCCAGCTGACCCTGAGGCTGCACGCCAGAGGTTCCGGGGGTTCTGCTTCGAGGAGGTGGCGGGGCCCCGAGAGGCCCTGGCCCGGTTGCGTGAGCTGTGCCGCCAGTGGCTGCAGCCCGAGGCGCACTCCAAGGAGCAGATGCTGGAGCTGCTGGTGCTGGAACAGTTCCTGGGTGCGCTGCCCAGGAAGCTCCAGAGGTGGGTGCAGTCACAGCACCCAGAGGACTGTCAGGAGGCAGTGGCCCTGGTGGAGGATGTAACCTGGATATCTGAGGAGGAAGGTAAGTGCAGTGGAGGGGCGGAGAGGGACACTCCTGTAGACGCATCTTGGAGAATGGGGGAGGAAGAACTCAGGCTTCCTCGGAAGGGGCGGGGAAGGGTCATGCCTCTTCATCTAGGCCAAGAGCATCTACCTCCCCAACGTGTTCCTGAGTCAGAGCTTCAATGGTTCCTTGCTGAAATACCTGCCATTGCCCCTAGGTCAAGGGATCTGAGTATCCCTGGACCCATCTACCGAAATGGAAAGTCTCAGACAACACCTCACAGCTACTGAAACCCTTGGGCAGGGCCTGGGACTGCACTCTTTAACTAGCCCTCCACAGGCTTGTGATAGAAGCTAAGGGATAAAATTGTTCATTCTCATCCTTTTGGAATCCCTGCTGTGCTACAAGCCAATAGAAAACGTGATTTTAGTCACATAGGCATATTCCCAGAATGCTTTTTAAAAAAATTTTTAAAGTTTATTTATTTATGAGAAAGAGAGTGTGTGAGCAGGGGAGGCACACACAGAGAGAGAGAGAGAGAGACACAGAATCTGAAGCAGGCTCCAGGCTCCAAGCTGTCAGCACAGAGCCTGATGCGGGGCTTGAACCCATGAACCGTGAGATCATGACCTGAGCCGAAGTTGGACAGTTAACTGACTGAGCCACCCAGGCACCCCAAAACTTAATTTTTTTAAGTAATCTCCACACACAACATGAGGCTCAAATTTACAGCCCCAAGATCAAGAGTTGCATGCTCTACCAGCTGAGCCAGCCAGGCACCCCTCCCAGAGTGGGAATTGTGGATAAAGTGGTGACCAAGACAGGATTCATAGATTCATGAGCTCAACAAGCCTTAGACCCAGTAAGAATGATGGGAATTTGAGAAATGAATACGCGTTTGACAATGATGGGGTTGAGAAGAACCCAAGGGTGCTGGTGGGGCTCCTGGAGGCAAGTTGCTTGTAGCTGACACCTGGTGTGGAGTGGAACTAAGAAGGGGGCAGGAAGGATGTGCTGAGCAGGAGAGCATTGCCTGTGAAGGCCCAAAGTGGGAGCAATGACAGTATATTCAAAAATCCGAGGGGCACCTGGGTGGCTCAGGCGGTTAAGCGGCCGACTTCGGCTCAGGTCATGATCTCGCGGTCCGTGGGTTCGAGCCCCGCGTCAGGCTCTGTGCTGAAAGCTCAGAGCCTGGAGCCTGTTTCAGATTCTGTGTCTCCCTCTCTCTGACCCTCCCCCATTCATGCTCTGTCTCTGTCTCAAAAATAAATAAATGTCAAAAAAAAAAATTAAAAAAAAAAAAATCCGAGAGAAATTGGGTGGGTCTATGGTAGAAGGGAGCAGGGGACAGGGCTGGCAGGGCCCTTGCAGGGGTTTTCGTGTTGTCCTAAAGCAATGGGAAGAGTTACTGTAAAGCAGTGGGAACCAGTCCATGAGCTCTAGGGACATGTGGTATTGTCTGACAGAGTAAACATTTTCCAGGTTGGGGGTGTTGCATCCACACGACTCCTGAAACAGAATGCTATGGGCACCAGTGACAGTCACAAGAAAGTTTACTGCAATGAGAGGCAAGGCCGACCGATCGGGACCAACACTCTTGATAAGAGTGCGGCCTCGAACAGCTGGGGTACAGAGTTTTTATGGCCGATCACATCGTTTTATCATCACCTGGGAACAGAACAGAGAAACAGTTCCCAGATGAGTTAGAAACAGTTGCCAGATGAGGTGATTATTTTAGACTTTCTGCCGCTTAGTTGCAACCAGTGGATCTCCTTGACCTTGCCTCTGATGCTCTTTTCTTTGAGCTTTTGTTTCCTTGGTTGGTGAAGACTGATTTACAAGAGTATGAAGCATAATTTACAAGAGTAAAGCAAGGCTGTTATCTCTTGACCTTCAGTGTCAGAACAAAGCTGTTATTTTTCAAGCTAGGTGTTAGCCCTACACTACACTTTAATCCTTACATTTCTCCCTTTTCTTGTCAGTGAATCAATCCCTTGATTCATCATTAGGAACTAAGGGGACGTAGTTGGACCTAATCATCATAATTTTTATTTCACCAACTCGCCTCTTGACATACTGTACTAACCAGTTGATAATGCATGGGCCGATGGTTAACCTGAGAAGTAATAGCAGTGGCCCAGCTATGGTGGTGAGCAGTGATGTGAGCCAGGGGGACCAAGAGAATAAATTCTGATACCAATTATTGCTGGCCTTTTCCTTCACATTCGACCTTTCTATTTGCAGGGCAACTGTATAACCCTGGTATGTTAGCCAATTTTTGTTCTTGATCCCTGTGTCCACATCCATAGGTAACCATATAGGGGTTTTCGGGGACGGAGGAGCGAAGCCCGTTGGCTGTTTATAATTAGTAATTAAAAGTCCCCCATGAGTCCCCCACCAAGTCGCATAAACCAAACAAAAAACAAGGCACAGTGGAAGAGGTATTAGATGTTATCACCTTCCCCGTGACAGTGTCCCTGAGTTCCCGTTGGTATGGCCAAAAAGATAGGGGATGCAATTCCGTACAGTCCCCCATGCTTATCATTATACAAACCCAGACAATTATTATTAGTATGCCCGCATCAGTATTACCTTTAAAGGATCCTCTGAGTGCCTTCGGACCTTCCATTGCTGTTCATTATCTGGTTCTGTATCAGTCTCGGGTGTTCCTGCCTTCACACAGGTTGTTTTTTTTTTAACCTGAGAGTGATGAATCCAGGTTCGGACACCATCTACCTTCACGGCCGTGGGCGTAGTCAGGATCACGGCGTGTGGTCCTTTCCAGAGCGGCTCCAGGGTTTTAAGCTCGTGCCTCTTGACCCAGACTAAATCTCCTGGTTGAAAGGGGTGGGGAAGAACAGGAGGATGAGCGAAGGCTTCTTTTAAGGCCCTGGTTATTTCCTTTCGTACATGTTGCAGGGCCACGAGTGAAACCAGCAAGCGGTCCTGTTCCAACTGTTCCATTACGTCGCCTCCTAGCCTCAGCAGGATAGGTGGAGGTCTGCCAAATAAAATTTCATAAGGGGGAAATCCCTTGACAAATGGAGTACAACGCGCTCGCAAAAGGGCAAAAGGCAGGACGTCAACCCAATTTTCGCCCGTCTCAAGGGACAATTTGGTTAAGGTCTCTTTTAGGGTCGGATTCATCCTTTCTACCTGATCCGAGCTCTGAGGTCTATATGTACAATGTAATTTCCAATCTAGTCCCAATGCCCGGGCTAGACCCTGGGACACCTGCGCCGTAAAGGCCGGGCCATTGTCCGATCCTATGCTCAGAGGCAGCCCAAATCTAGGAATTATTTCATTAATAATTTCTTAACTGTCGCCTGAGCCGTTTCTGATTTAGTGGGGAACGCCTTGACCCACCCGGAGAAGGTGTCTACAAAAACAAGCAGGTTATTTGTATCCGTATTTCCCTGGTTTAATTTCAGTAAAATCTACTTGCCAAAACCGGCCTGGCTCAGTTCCTCTATCTCTTTTAGCTTCTGAAACCTTCCTACTTGCACCCTGATTTACTTGGGCGCAACTTGCACACCTTTCAACCACCTCTTCGATCTCTTTTCCCAGCCCTTGCGCCCTGAACTTCTTCCGCACTAATTCCGCTATCTTCGTTTTTCCCAGATGAGTCCCTTGGTGGAGCTGACCCACCATGCGCCGCCCGAGTGCCGCGGGTAAGAGGATCTTACCTTCAGGATCCTGAGACCACTTTTGTCCCGGCGTCACACTTCCCCCTTTTCTTGAAACCCACTCCAAATCTTTAGGAGTGTAACTGGGCTCCCTCGGTCAAGATCGGTAGCTCCAAGGCACTTTTACTTTTAGTTGGGGCAGCTTCTCGGGCTGCTGCATCAGCCAGGCGGTTTCCGACTGCTTCTAGGGAGTCGCCTTTCTGACGTCCCGGGCAGTGAATGATTGCCAGCCTCGCAGGTTCCCAGATGGCTGCTAGAAGATCTAAAATTTCAGCTTCAGTTTTGATGGCCTTGCCTTCCGCCGTGAGGAGACCGCACTCTTGGTAAATGGATCCGTGTACATGCGCGGTTGCAAAAAGCATAGCGGCTGTCCGTATAAATATGAACTGGCTTGTTTCTTCCGAGTTTGAGGACTTTTGTTAGCGTGATGAGCTCTGCGTGCTGGGCTGAAGTTCCCGGGGGAAGGGTCTGTTGCCATAAAACCTCGCGGTCTGTCGTCACTGCAGCGCCCGGCGTGCCTTGGCCCTTGAAACACAAAACTACTGCCGCCTGAAAACATGCTGATATCAGGGTCCTGTAAAGGAACGTCCATAAGATCGGAGCGGAGGGACGAGATCGTCGCCAAGGTTTCTGGGCAGGAGTGCAGAGGGGGACCTTGTCCTTCGGGCAGCAGAGTGGCTGGGTTTAAGGCTGTGGGGGCACAAAAACGTATTCAGGTCTGGTCGAGTAGCAACGCTTGATATTGGGTAATCCGAGCATTTGACAGCCGTCGCTCTGGGGGAGCCCGCAGTAAAGCCTCCACTTCGTGGGGCCCGGTGACAGACAGTGCCTGCCTCAAAGTTAGTTTGTCTGCGTCTTCAACTAAGAGCGCGGTGGCGGCAATTTGTCGAACGCGTGGGGGCCACCCGGAAGCAACTGGGTCCAGCCGTTTGGATAAATAGGCCACCGGTCGGCGC
Organism: Panthera uncia; assembly: GCF_023721935.1. Taxonomy (NCBI): domain Eukaryota; kingdom Metazoa; phylum Chordata; class Mammalia; order Carnivora; family Felidae; genus Panthera; species Panthera uncia. The sequence continues at coordinate 1,854,875 of NW_026057588.1, read as the reverse complement.
CAAGGTCCCAGGCTCCGAGTCAGAACTCCCTCGGCTACCCCCCCCCCCCCTTTTCGGCTACAAACAAACGGAATGGCTTGGTGGGATCTGGCAGGGCCGAGGCCGGTGGGGTCACGAGAGCCTCTCGTAAGGCTTGGAAGGCTTTAGTTTGAGTCTCCCCCCACGTGAAGGACTCTGGAGACCCCTTGAGAGTGGCGTACAAAGGGGCTGCCAGTTCAGCAAAGACAGGTATCCATACTCTGCAGTAGCCTGCTGCCCCCAGAACTCGCGAACTTGTTTGCGAGTTTTAGGCTGAGGAATATCGAGTATAGCCCGAATTCTTTGTTCACCGAGATAGCACTTACCTTTTTAAGGTTGTAACTTAAATAGGTCACCGCAGTACGACAGATCTGCGCTTTTCTGGCTGACACTCGGTACCCCAGTTTTTGCAAAAGACTCAAGGGTTCTCTGGTGGCACTCAGGCATTCTAAATGAGAGGGGGCCGCCAACAAGATATCCTCAACATATTGCAATAGGGCTACCTGCGGGTTGGAGATTCGAAATGGCTCTAAATCCTGGTGCAGGGCGTCATTAAAAAGAGGAGAATTTTTAAATCTTTGGGGGAGTTGCGTCCAGGTGAGCTGTCCCTTTTCAGGATCAGTCCATTCAAATACAAATAGTGGCTGGCTTTGTGGGGCCAGCGGGATGGCAAAGAAGGCATCTTTTAAGTCCAGAACTGTATAATACACCTGAGAAGGGGGAAGCAAACTAAGGAGAGTATAAGGGTTGGGTACAGTGGGATGAATGTCCATTTACAAGTCTGGGGCTGCCTGTAAGACAAAGGCCAAATTTAATGCTCTTCTATTTTTAGGTGCCTCAGGGTCTACAGGGGTAAAGGTGCGGTACACCTACGTGAGCCTTTCTAAGAAGGCTGAGGGGCTTTCCTCGGTCCCCTGAATTACTTCTGTTACCTTAGACATGTTTGTGGGCCGGCGGGTGGCCGCTCAGAGACCTCCCAGTAGAGTCTGGTGAAATAGGGTCAATGATCGCCTACCGTGAGGAGTGTTTGGGTCCCAATTTTCAGGATGCGAGGAAGGAAAAACTTCCTTGAATCCAGCGGGATCCTTGGTGGGTTGCCCGTTTGGCCCCATCACTAATTTCCGGGCCTCGCGACGGATCTTATCCCGCTCCTCAGTGGTGAAGAGAACCTGCAAGAGCTGCTGGCAGTCATCCCAGGTTGGCTGTTGGGTCACAAATAGAGTTTCAAGAAGAGAAATTAATGCTTGGGGTTTCTCTGAGAACGAGGGGTTTTGAAGCTTCCCGTTATAAAGGTCGCTAGTGGAGAAGGGTACATAAGTCATAAAGGGTCGGACATCACCCTGCAGGGGTGCAGGGGTGGCCCTGGAAGAAGGGATAGGGCAGCGGGAGGCGGATGGAAGGGAGTCCCTGACCGGGTGTGAGACGGGCTCAGGGGAGTGTCCCGACTCGGGCTCGTCTCCAGATCTGAAGCATCTTGACCTGTATTCTTTGGGCGAGAACTATAGGGCGGTGGGTGGTAAGTTCCTTTTTTTTTACCCCCCTCCTGTGCAGGTGATAGAGGGGGCGGCCGCTTAGTCTCATCAAGATTCTTATTCTGAGCTCCAGATGGGCGACCTTTGAGTGGCAAAGCCTGTACTTTAGGGAGGCGAGGGGGAAGGGGAAGAAGTTTTAACCTATCTGGAGGGTTTTCGATGAGGGTTCTCCATGCCCCAGTGTATGGGATTTGGTCTTCGTGCCTAGAAAAGACAATATCACGAACTTTATATACCAAAGTAAGGTTAAAGGTCCCCTGTGGAGGCCATTCGACCTGAAAGCTGTTACATTCCACCTCGCAGAGAGTTCGAAGGACTGGCTTCTTAACGTGGAGGCCGAAAACTGAGGCAGCTCTCCTATACTCCTGGAAATGGGTTAGTATGAGACTCAGCGGGGTGGGGGTAGTCTGATTCTGACCGATGACAAAGATAGGCAAAACTGACAAGGACGATGACAAAGATAGGCAAAACTGACAAGGACGCACAGCCAGTCAACAGGAAGAAGACAATTAAGACACGAAGAAAACACAAGTTCGAGATCTCAAGGCCAGTAGGCCATCGCAGCCACCTGAAAATAGGATCCTTCTTGACAAACACCAAACCTAATGGGGTCCACCGGCGTCCTGGTAGGATCCCTGACTCTGGTTCTATAGCTGCGTCAGGCAGACCCTCCTGAGTCATTCAAATGGCGCGCCCCAAGAATTCCTTACCTCTCCCAATCCCGAGCTTCCTCCCAGGGGTCGGCAGAGCAATCCGGGGAATGGGCCCTGTTTCAGACCTTTAACTTTCCCGGCCAATGCACCAAATGTTGCATCCACACGACTCCTGAAACTGAATGCTATGGACACCAGTGACAGTCACAACAAAGTTCATTGCAATGAGAGGCAAGGCCGACCGATCAGGACCAACACTCTTCATAATTTAATGGCCGATCACATCGTTTTATCATCACCTGGGAACAGAACAGAGAAACAGTTCCCAGATGAGTTAGAAACAGTTGCCAGATGAGGTGATTATTTTAGACTTTCTGCCGCTTAGTTGCAACCAGTGGATCTCCTTGACCTTGCCTCTGATGCTCTTTTCTTTGAGCTTTTGTTTCCTTAGTTGGTGAAGCCTGATTTACAAGAGTATGAAGCATAATTTACAAGAGTAAAGCAAGGCTGTTATCTCTTGACCTTCAATGTCAGAACAAAGCTGTTATTTTTTCAAGCTAGGTGTTAGCCCTACACTACAATTTAACCCTTACAGGGGGCACCCAGGTGGCTCAATTGGTTAAGCATCTGACTGGATCTCAGCTCAGGTCATGATCTCATGGTTCGTGAGTTCAAGCTCTGCATCAGGCTCTGTGCTGATGGCACGGAGCGTCCTTGGGATTTTCTCTCTTTCTCTCTGCCCCTTACCTGCTTGTGCTCTTGTGCTGTCTTTCTCTTTCAAAATAAATAAATAAACCTTAAAAAAAAAAAAAAAAAAGATTTACCAGGTTGCAGTTTGCGATGGTTGGTGGGCAAAAAACAAGGGCAAAATGAGAATCAGATTGGCCACCCAGAGCCGTTACCATGCCCACCGAGAGGTGTGGTGGCTTGGGCAAGACTGACAGCGGTGGGGGGCTGGGATGGGAGTACGTTTGGGGGTGAGATTCCATGAAATTTGATTTGTCAGGCTGAGTTCCATGGAGCACTTGCTCACCCGAATATGTAACCTCATACAGCAAAATTGACTTTGCAGATGCAGTTTATTAAATTGAAGATTTTGAGGTGGGGAGATTATACTGTGTTATTTGGATGGGGCAGGCACGAGAGTTCAGGGCAGAGAAGACACGAGGAAGGGCTGGGAGCTAGGTATTTTAGTTGGCCTCCAGAAACTGGCAAAGGTGACAAACATATTTTCCCCTAGAGCCTCAGAAGGAAGGTAGCCCTGCCACCAGCTTGATTGTAGTGCAGTGAGGCTGGCGTCAGACCTGATGTCCATAATCATAGGAAAGCAACTTTGCTTTTAGGCACCATTGTGGCAATTTATTAGAGCAGTAATAGGAAACTGATAGAGGTACCAAGGAGACAGTTGGGAAGCCCCTAAGACAAAAGCCAGTCTGTCTTACATTTCACACCTTGGGGGTGAATAAAATCAATTCATATTATAGTGGATGGCAGGAAGAGAGGCCTTCCAGAGAACCCTGAGATTCCTACATTCATTATCAGCGAGTTAGTTGCGACTCTCAGTTGTGAATGCCAGGGGAGGAGAATTTACTGAAAAAGTCCCAGGGTGATCTAGCTTCAGGCACGGGTGGACCCAGGGGCTCCTGTAGTATTCTCAGGACTCATTCTCTCTCTGCTATCATACTTCTGCTGGCCTCCGTTAGCTTCACTCACAGGCAAGGTGTCTCCGTAGGGAGCCTCCCTGCACGGAAATGTTCTAACAAAAGCCTCTTTTGCTCTGCTTGTCTAGCTCTGTGCCCTGTATTCATCTCAGATTTAATTATTGTGGCCAGGAGGAGGTGGCAGCCTGGTGGGCCAGAATGGGTCACATCGTGTTTCCCCCTTGAGAGCAGGGGTGTAATCATCCTTATGGAAGACCATGTACCAGGCAGCGATAGATGAGGAGAGTCAGGCATGAAGGAGTTGTGGTTAAGAGGGGCTGGAAGCCCAGGCAGAATGGTTTTCGAAGGTGGAGGAAACTTGATAAAATTCTCATCTAGATGGGTGTGTTATGAGAGTGGGTCCAGTCCCGGGGGTCAGAGGAAGTCCATGGAAGAAGGCAAAGAGGAAGAGGACAAGGAAGGCAAAGAGACAACATACTCGGAGGCTAGAAAAGGGGTCTTTCCTTCTGAGGAACAGTGTGAGGCCAGCTGTTGAGGCAAATGGAGAGATGAGGCAGCTGTCTCAGAGGAGGGACAGGATCCGGGACAGTCCTTGGAGAGGGAGGGAGTGGGGCCAGGGGTCTCAGCAATGGAACATTGGTGCCCTACAGTCACCCTTAGGGTGATGCATCTTGAGCTAACCAGGTGTGGGGATTTGGGCACAGGCTGTGAAGAGGAGCCAGAGTGGGGACTTGAGCTGGTGGCAAGAAAGGGTGGGCACAGATGCCCTCACAGTAGTAACAGCAGATAGGATGTGTGCAATGGCCGCAGGGGTCCCAGAGAGAGACGTGGGTATCATTGCCCCAACCTGGAAGTGGCACCACATCCGGCTGATCCCCTGTGCTGGTGTCTCCCCACAGCATTACCCGCCCAGGACCCCACCTGCTCTCTTGAGACCACAGCTCCTCAGGAAGAGAAGGAGGAGAACATGACCACCTGGCCGGCAAAGGCGCCACCTGAGGTGAGTGGGGGGTGTCACCCTTTTGTTCCCTGGTCACAGTGTCCCCTATGAGGTGACCTTCCCCCTACCTCCCAGCCTCCCACAGGGCAGACCTCTCAGAGTTTCTGAGCCTGAAGGCCTGGGCTGCCTTGTTGCTGCTGTGGAGACCAAGAAAGGGCACAGGGACTGGGAGGCAAGAAATCTGGAGGAGAAGGGTGGGGCCAAGTGTTTATAGATGCTTGGGAGCCCCAGGTAGGGACATGCAGACCACATCTGAATTTGTGTTAGAACAAGAGAGCCCTTGTCCTTCAAGAATGCATACTTAGGTGTTGATGATGGAAAAAATATCTGGAATTTGCCTCAAAATATCCCAGAGCTGGGGCATAGATGAAAGCACTGGCCATGTCTTGCTGACTGTTGAGGCTCAGAGAATATGACAGAGTGATGTGTGGTATTGGTCAGGACTCTTTCTGCTGCAGATGGCTCACAACTGGTTCAACCATAGGGTGAATTTATTGGCTCTCATGTAATGAGTGGTCTGTGATAGGCTTCAGGCAAGACTGTATTCAGGGGCTTCCACGTGATGAGAGAGGAATGTGTCTCCAGTCCTGGTCTCATGGCTCTGCTTTCTCCCATTCCTTCTCAAGCAGGCTCTGCCCCTGGTGGGTAAAAAGCCCCCATAGATCCAGGAAGAGTGCCATGGGGAAGCCTCTTCCTGCCAGAGTTTTGGCCAGCTCCCCAGAAAGGACTGATCTTGGCACCACCTCTGGCCACACCACCCTCCAGCAGCCACCATCCACAAAGGCAGGGATGGTTCCTTCACAGGCAGAGGGGCTGTTCCCAGAAGAAGGGAGTGTGCCTAGCAGGCAGGGCTGGTCTGAGGGGCAGTCTTCTGTGGGAAGTTGCACAGAAAGGATGAGCTGCACATAGGCTGGGGTACAAGGGAGGTAGTTTGCTTATGGCGTTTGTAGCTCTTAGTGAAGTAGATTCTGCCTCCGGCCTGGGCCCCAGCCTCTGGGTTTGTGATAGGGGACCCACTGGGCCTCTTATGGGCCCAAGTCAGTGTTTCTGAGCAAACTCCAAAGCAGGGGTGTCCTCAGCACAGCAGACTCTGTTGGGAGGCCCTGGTCATCTGTTCCTGTCGATGACCCTCCTGCTGATCAGACATAGTGATATTGCAGGAACCAGTGACCTTCCTCGATGTGGCTGTGGACTTCAGCAAGGAAGAGTGGGGGCTGCTGGACCCGATGCAGAGGACCGAGTACCACGACGTGATGTTAGAAACCTTTGGACACCTGGTGTCTGTGGGTAAGGCTGTGCCCGTGCTGGCCACTCCACCCTTCTGGGACTGGGAACCTCAGGGGCCCTGAGTTGGGCCCTGCACCTTCTCTGGGCCCAGTGTGAGCACTGGACATGCTGACAAGAGTTCCTTGCACCATCCATGCTTTCAACTGGTCCTCTGGACCTCAAGGGGTGGGCATTGTGTGGACAGTGGAGGATCAGGCCCAAGGAAAGACTGACTTACCGCCCACCTTGAAGGCATATGAGGAGTCAGAGAGCTGGGAGAGTGCTCCCTGTTCTTGCCCCATCCCTGACTGCCAAGCTCGGTGTTCCTCTCTTTGCTACTTCACTTCTTTCCGTAGTCTCCCCAGGTCTCGTGACGGTACCTGGAAAACAAAAACAAAAAAAAACACCCAGCTTCTGAATACTTGATGATGTCATACTGATAGCCCCCTTTGCCACTTTCTCTCTATAGTATCTGTATCTTTTGGGTTCTTTCAGGGTGGGAGACTACACTGGAAAGTAAAGAGTTAACTCCAAAGTCTGACATCCCTGAGGAAGAACCAGCCCCTGACCTAAAAATGGAAGAATTCTCAAGGGATGACACCTGGTCCTCTACCTCAACAGACATCTTGCAGGGTGGGACCCAGGAAGTCTTGGACACAGCACTGAAGCAAGTGGAGCTCACTCAGGAAGAAACCCTCCCTCAGAAAAGCCCCCAGTCCCGGGCAAACACTGGCCTTGTCACCAGCCCTATTTCACTCCAGAAAACTCTGCCCAGGAAACGCTTGCGCAAGCGTGGCTCGCGGGTTAAGAAGGTGACGCGTGGTCCATGTGTAAAAATTCATCAGAAGGGCCACAAAGGGGAAAAAGCCAGAGAAAACAGTGGTTGTGGGAGAGCCTTCAGCCGGAGCACTCAGCAGATTACGTTCACAAGAATTCACAAAGGGAGCCAAGTTTGCCGATGCAGTGAATGTGGCAAAACGTTCCGGAATCCAAGATATTTCTCTGTACATAAAAAAATCCACACAGGAGAGAAGCCCTACGTGTGTCAGGACTGCGGGAAGGCGTTTGTTCAGAGCTCCTCCCTCACACAACATCAGAGAGTCCACACCGGAGAGAGGCCTTTCGAGTGTCACGAGTGTGGGCGGACCTTCAATGACCGCTCGGCCATCTCCCAGCACTTGCGGACTCACACCGGAGCCAAGCCCTACCAGTGTCAGGACTGTGGGAAAGCCTTCCGCCAGAGCTCCCATCTCATCCGGCACCAGAGAACGCACACGGGGGAGCGCCCCTACATGTGCAGCAAATGTGGAAAGGCCTTCACCCAGAGCTCGCACCTCATTGGGCATCAGAAGACGCACAGTGGGGTGAAATGCAAGAAGAAACAGCCTACCTCATAGCCCTCAAGCTGAGCCGGTTGAAGAGACATGGCCTTCTCAGCATAATCCTGCAATGTAACACGAACGGGCGTGGTTGGCATTTGGAACTGAATATGAAAAGCAGCACTGAGTGATGACGTTCTCAAGACCAAAGGACAACCAGGGAGACCACCCTGCACACAAGTAAATGAGAAAACTGGTGGGGAGTTGTTGCTAGTGAATATAAGTTGGAAAAACATTTAATTTTTCACTCACTTGATTTGCTGTTATAATTTGTTTGCTCATTTGGTCATTAAAAGTGATACTAGTGAAACCTGACCATGTTTATAATGTAAGTTTAAAAAGCCAGGTACCAAAAAGTCTATGCACTGATATTATATTTGTGGTATTTATGCATATGGACAAGGACTAAAAGAGAACAAAGATAAATAAACTATATATTTCTGTGATAGAAATCTCTGTGGGTTTTTTTCCACCTATTAAATTTCTTTCATTAATAATTTGATACTTAAAATAAGCAGTGTTAAAACAAAGTGAAGGAGATTGTCAGACCAGTTCTAGCAGACTCTGCAAAAGGCCACAGTCCCTCTGGCCCAAGATTCCAAATGAGTTAGGATGAGTGGGTCATCCTAACCCTGATCCTCAGAGCATCATCAGGATGCAGGGAATGTTCGATTCAGGGAATGGTAATCTTAAGCAACCAACCATTGGAGGCCTAGAGGGAGGGAAACCCCCGGCAAGGGGGGGTGGGGAGCTTCCCAGGAATGTTCATGTTGGTGCCCGTGTTTCACATTTTACATGAGATGATAGATTAAATTCCTTTCTCCAGGTCACACAGCCTGTAACCTGCAACCCATCCACTCCTTGCTCCATGACTCTACCTCTGCTCTCTCAAGTTGTACATAACATTTCAAACTATGTCCTGTTGAACTTATGCTCATCAGATATTAGTTGACTGCTACAGGGCACACCTCTTCAGAGCCCTTGGGATCATAACACTGACAAGGGTGAGGCACAGTCATGCCATCTGGAGTGAGCGTGTTTCACTCCTTTCTCTACAGGAGTGCTGGAGACAGACTAGAGAAGCCCAGAGGCCAGGTGCCTGGGGAATGGTGATGGCACACTAGCTGTCGTATTGCTTTTCATGCATCAGGCACAGGGCTCATGACTGCTGTATAACATCTCCATGGTAGCTTCTTTGAGAGATGAAACATTTGGGGCTGAAGAACTTGCCAGGGCCCCACTGCCCTCCCACTACACAGTTGGAGATCTTTAACAGGAGAACATCAGCAGCTCCTTCTCCAAGTACTGATGATGTAGGGATGTCCATTTACTTGGGGGAGTGGCCTCACCATGATGCCCAGTGTCCACTGGGGAATGCCACAGTGCTCAAATGAGGTCACTTAATCCTGAAATGCCATACACAGTTTTGTTGCCAGAAGATGGTCACTGAAGGAGGTGTGCTGACTGCTTTCACATCTATGGCAGTTTCAAATATGGCCACAAACTCTTTGCCTTTCCTCCATTCCTAGAATGTGGCTGGGCTTGTGACTGCTTCCACCAATAGGGTCAGCAGAAGTTACACCATGTAACTTCCATGAAATGAGGTCATAAAGGACGCTGAGGACTTGTTTCCTCAGCGAAATGAGAAATGGTGGTGTCAGCTGAAACTGTGACCAGGCTGCAAGATGTTGGGTAGTGAATGAGGAGAGGAGAAATCATCCCTTCAGAGGAGGTGAACAGATGAGGGTAGGCTTGCCCAGTAACTCATCTGGGGCCCTGAGGTTTGGGATCACTAACTGCAAGGCTATGGACACTTTAACATCCAAATTTGAAATCCAGTTGGCTGCTTTAGAAGCCGAGAAATTTATCTCTGAAGTGAATGGAAGAGTTCCCACTTTCCTTAAAGTAGGATGAGATGATGCAGAATTTGAATATATGCAGCTGGTGGTCTCCCATCTTTTCCCAGCCACACATAATTCATTATCAGCAGCACCCGCCATTACACTCAAAAGTTTGCCATTGGGCCTCAGTATGCCTGAATCTCCTGGGGGATTTGGGGAGGCAGAGTGATGACCCCCACATATGTCTACTGCTAGGCCCCAGAACCTGTGAAAATAGTGCTTCACATGGCCAGAGGGACTTTGCAGATGTGATTATGTTAGGATTTTGAAATAGTGAGATTATCCCGGATTATCCCCATAGGCCCAATGTCATCACAAGGGTCGTTATAAGAAGGAGACAGTAGGATCCAAATAAGAGAGGAAGATATGACAAAAGCAGCGATTGCAGTGATACATGGCCATAAGACAAGGAATGTGAGTGGCCTCTAGAGGCTGGAAAAAGCAAGGAAATGGACTCATTCCCTAGAGTCTTCAGAACGAACACAGTCCTGGAGACACCTTGATTTCAGTCCAGTGATAGATTTCTGAACTCCAGAATGTTAAAATAATAAACTTGTATTGTTTAAGCCACTAACTTTGTGGTAATTTGTTTCTGCAGTAATAGCAAACGAATGCAGGGGGTATATGTGATTTGCAATTTTCCACCAGTGGGTGCTGATTTGTGCCCAAAGGGATGGTATATCTCGCTGGGAAGCACTGGATCTGGGGGAGGGAGTGGGAACAGGCACTCTGCCTAGGGTTGGCAGCCTGAAGGGAACTAGTTTGGTGCTAGTGGAATGGTTCTCAGTCTCACAGACATGTGGAGATTGATTAGGTAGGAAAAGTCTAACAGTCTGGATGAGTGAGTAGAATGCTCAGCTCAGACTCTTGTGTGACCTTGGGACAAAGACTGCTGTCCGGTAGAAAAGTGTGCAAATCTAACGTCTGGGGGAAGAGACAGCTGCACTTGCAGAAATGGATGAGGATAGGGGCGCCTGCGTGGCTCAGTTGGTTAAGCGTCTAACTCTTGATTTCCCCTCAGATCATGATCTCATGGTTCCTAAGACTGAGCCCTGTGTTGGGTTCTGTGCTGACAGGATGGAGCCTGCTTGGGATTCTCTCTCCCTCTCTCTGTCCCTAACCACCCTCCTCAAAATAAACATTAAAAACAAACATTTTTTAAAAAAATGCAGACCCTCCCCTCCCAAGAAAACAGAGCCCATTACATTAGGTGAAAAAAAGTTCAGTCACACCTTTCTAATTTGAGATGCTCTAAACCAAAATGTTAAAGAATAACTGGAAGTAAATAAAGTGCCACATAAAGTGATACCTGCAAAAGCAAACAAAATAAAATGTGTCAATATTAAAATCAACCAAAGTGGGATTAAAAGTTAGAGGGTTGATCAGGATAAAGACATTTTGGTGTGATCAAGGTACTCTAAAAGAAGAAATAACAATTTAAAACCTATATACAACTAAAAAATGGCACTTAAATGACACAAAAATCAATTTGAGATACAAGGAGAACTTGATTAGAGCAAAGCAAAGAAAAAGCAGTTATGGAGAAAGAATTTAATATACTGCCTTCGGAATCAGACATATCTAGTATATGAAATAAACCTAATGAAAAATTGAATAACAAAATTAACAAGTTCAATTTAATAGATGTATATATAGGATTTTTGTGCCCTATGATTTCAAGAATATATGTGTGCTTAATCAAACAAATAATATTAAAGTATAAATTTTTACAGGTGACTTATCTGCTCATATATTAATAAAAGTATGAGTAAATAATAAAATTATCAAAAATATCTTAATTTGCTGGACATTAAGAAATAACTTTCAAATATTTGAACCAAAGAGAAAATAAAATTGGATTACTAACTCCCTTAAAAAAGAAAACACAACATGGGGCGCCTGGGTGGCTCAGTTGGTTAAGCGTCCCACTTCGGCTCAGGTCATGATATCATAGTCAGTGAGTTCGAGCCCTGCGGCAGGCTCTGTGCTGACAGCTCAGAGACTGGAGCCTGCTTTGAATTGTGTCCACCACTCTCTCTGTTCCTCTGCCACTTGTGCTCTGCCTTGCTCTCTCAAAAATAAATAGTAAAAAAAAATTAAAAAAAAAAAGAGAACATGACGCATCATAATAAACGGTGCACAGCTAAGCTGTATAGCAGGAAAAATTACAGGCTTAATTGTATTATTAAAGTAGAATTATCAAAAATTAAGGAATTAATATTTTGCCTTAAGGAACTGGAGAAACAGTACAATAAACCAAAAATAATAAAATAGAAATTTATTCAAGTTAATGAAAATTAAAGCCAAAGTAAATGAAATGGATAGCAAAGGGAAAGAAAAGTTATGGTAATAAACCTCTCAAAAGCCTGAATGAGAGAACAAAAGTATTATAATGTAAATGAGAAAGAAGATAACCACAGGTACAGAAGCAATTAAAAGAATTACGAGACTATTATACAGAACTATATGGAAAATTTCCTAATATAAATAAACAAAAGTGAACAAGAAGCCGAAAACTCCAATAGAATAATTACCACGGAAGTGACATGGACACAAAGCCTAGGGTTTATAGCTGACTTTAAACCTTTCTTTTAAATTTCTTTTCAATATTTAGCACAAATCCCAACGTGGGGCCTGAACCCACGAACCATGACATCCTGACATAAGCCAAAGTCCGATGCTTAACCAACTGAGCCACCCAGGCGCCCCAGACTTTAAATCTAACTTTAAGGAATAAACTATTCCAATTTGTTAAAAAAATTCCATATCAACACAATGAACAGCTTCACAAAATATTAAATGAAGATAACATAATACTCACATCTGATAAAGATGGTATAAAAAAGAAATGTATCACCCAGCTTCATCTATGAATATAAATACGTGAGTTGAAAATAAAATATTTAATCAAATCCAGCAGTATATCTAAAGAACAATACCATGACCAAACAATTTATTTCAGGAATCCAAGAATACTTCAATTTCAAGAAATTGATCAATTAAGTTTAATCAACTGTATAAAGAACTCATCATACCCAAGAAAAACTATGAATGTAATCAACATGGGATCCTTTCAGTTGGCCCTCCTTACCTGTTAGACATTCTTTAATTCATACTGGAGAGAGACCCCATGAATGTCATTAATGTGGGAGAGCTTTTGGTAGGATGTCTCACACTTAAAAAAAAACTATTCTGTTGTAATCACTAGGAAACATCCTTGATTTTAATATTTATCAAAGAAAGCATAACATGGGCACCTGGGTGGCTCAGTCAGTTAAGCATCCAACTCTAGATTTTGGCTCAGGTCATGAGATCACGGTTTGTGGGTTTGAGCCCCGCATCAGGCTCTGTGCTGACAGCGTGAAGCCTGCTTGGCATCCTCTCTCCCTCTCTCACTGCCCCTTTCCTGCTCACGAGTACACTCAAGCGTACTCTCTCGCTCAAAAAAAACAAAAAACAAACAAACAAAACATAATAGAGGGAAGCCTTAAGAGTGTAGTCAGTATAGGAATTTTTTTTCAGAGCTCTGGCTTTATTTCACACCAGAGAATTCACATTGAAAAGAAGACTTATGAGTGTAATCAGTGTGGGAAATACTTCAGTGGGAGTTCTCACTTTGTTACTCATCAGAGAATTCATACTGCAAAGAAACTGCATGAGTACCTTCAGTGTGGAAAATCTTTCATCTGGAGTTCTTATTAGGCATCAGAGAACTCACACTGGAGAGAAAACTTATGAGTGTCCCAAGTGTGGAAAATTAACTAGAATTCTCATGTTATTAAACATCAAAGGACTCATATTAGAAAGAATCCCTATAAATGTAGTCAATGTGCCCCAGCTATAAGCTTTACCGTACCCTAAAGGGCCAGAGAGTAGATGAACAGAGTAGACTAAATTTAGTGTTGTAACACGAGCAAAATTAAAAGTAGCAATTTGATGTTATGCAGTCTTTTTTTTATTTTTTAGTTGAATATGGTTGCCATTATCATTACTTTATCCACCTGAAACAGGGATACGGTTCAAAGACTAAGGATCCATTGTCCTTCCATCTCAAGTCTTTCTGAGTAGAAATTGGGGAAGAAAGCCCAAATTAAAGTAAGTTATTCTTGGAGAGGACCTAAGAGAACATCCAGCTCTGGAGGGAAAATGGTGTTCTAACCAAGTCCAACCCTGTTTTGCTCACCACACAACAGGCCTATGTAAGGGGAGAGGCAAGACGCTGCGGTAATGAAAGTGACTTTATTCAAAAATCCAGTGGACTGAGACTTTTGTCTTAAGAACCTCTATAGTTATAAAGACTTTTATCCTAAAGAACCATCTTAACTCAGCATGAAACCTCAGCTTCTTTTGTAGCCCAGGCACCTGGATGCAAGCACACCTGGCTCCAGGGGTCCCTAACAGACCAGGGTTGGCCACACAATGCTGACAAAATCCAAAGGCAGAGAGACAAGTGTTGAAACAAGAAAAGAATTAATTTCGGGGCGCCTGGGTGGCTCAGTCAGTTAAACGTCCGACTTCAGCTCAGGTCATGATCTCGTGGTTCATGAGTTCAAGCCCTGCATCGGGCTCTATGCTGACAGCTTGGAGCCTGGAGCCTGCTTTGGATTCTGTGTCTCCCTCTCTCTCTTTGTTCCTTCCCCACTTGTGCTCTGTCTCTGTCTCTCAAAAATAAACATTAAAAAAAGTTTAAAGAAAAAAAAAAGAATTAATTTCAATGAGGCCAACACCAGTTGGACAGCGGACTAATGTCTCAAAGACTATCTCCAAAGTGATGAGAATATTTCCGTGTTTATAAAAGGAAAAAGTGGAGCAAAGGTGGGTGGGTACATGCAGGTAGATATTGAGAGTCAAATCAATGGAGTCAAATCAATGTCTTGGAGTCAATCACAGGTGGGGTCTTGCTGGCTCAGGGCAGTCCTTATGGGGGGGCGGGTAGTTTTGGTTCCCCTCAGGGGATGCTTTGCCATCAGGGTCTTCTGTCTTAGCCAAGAGACAAGCTGGAAAGAAGAACCCTACTGGAAAGTGTGAGGTCAAAACAGAGACAGCTGAAGTCTGAGCCAAAATCTAGAGTCAGACACTTAACCAACTGAGTCAACTAGGTATCCCTGTGCCTCAGTTTTTCTAGCTGTTCAACAGGGAAGAAAGTGTCTATCTTATAGGGCTGTTGAGAAGAGTACTGAGTTAATATACACATGTCCTTTACAGGGCTGACAGTCAGTAAGCCCTTAATCTATTAGTATCGTTATTACTATTATTAATAGCTCCTCTTTCAACTCTCCACCAATTTAGAAGAGCTAAACAATAAAAAAAGTGTTAACAGCCAGAATCATCCTGAAAAAGAAGGGCAATGAGGTATGCTCTACTAAATAGTAAAACATACTACAAAGCATCCATAACTTAAAAATTGTAATATTGACACATGAATATATACAGATCAACTGAACAGAAAATCCAGAAATACTCAAATGCATGTAGAAATTTAAGTGTATGATAAAAGGGGTACCTCAAAACAGTAAGGAAAATGTAAGCTACTTAGCTAGTGTAACTATGGAGCCATAGGACAAAAGATAAAATGGAAGTCATTCCTCACACCATACACTAGGATAAATTCTAAGAATTCATACATTGCCATACTATACCATAAAAGTACTAGAAGAAACATGGGTAAATTGCCCCATAACTTGAGAATATTTCCTATCCATTAATCAAAATCCAGAAGCAATAAAGTTAAAACTCATAAATTTGATTAACTTTTACATGAGAAAGAAACCCACAACACTATTAGCAATATAAAAAAGATTACAAACAGGGTGCCTCAGTGGCGCAGTCAGTTGAGGGTCCAACTCTCGACCTCGGCTCAGGTCCTGATCTCGCGGTTCATGGGTTCAAGCCCCGAGTTGGGCTCTGTGCTGGTAGTGCGGCTCCTGCTTGGGATTCTCTCTCCCTCTCTCTCTCTGTCCCTCTCTGGCATGTATACACGTTCTCTTGCTCTGGCTGTAACAATAATAAATAAACTTTAAAAATTTTTTCAAAAAGATTACAAAACGAAAAATTGCAATTTGTAATATAAGCTACAGGTTAACATTGCTAATCAAGAACTTCTAAAGCTAGAGTAAAAGACTAACAACCTTATAGAAAAATGGGCAAAATTGGGGTGCCTGGGTGGCTCAGTCGGTTGGGCGTCCGACTTCGGCTCAGGTCATGATCTCACGGTCCGTGAGTTCGAGCCCCGCGTCGGGCTCTGTGCTGACAGCTCAGAGCCTGGAGCCTGTTTCAGATTCTGTGTCTCCCTCTCTCTGACCCTCACCCGTTCATGCTCTGTCTCTCTGTCTCAAAAATAAATAAACGTTAAAAATAAAAAATAAAAAAAAAAAAGAAGAAAGAAAAATGGGCAAAATATGAACAGTTCACAGAAAAAATGAAATGGCTCTTAAACATATTAAAAGATGTTCATAATTAGAGAAATTCTACTCATAATTAGAGAAATGCCAATAAGAACTACACTGAAATACTGTTTCTTACCTATCAGATTCACATAGGGTCAAAGTTTGGCATCAAACTTTGCCACACTCAGGTGATGAGACTGTACACCCTCCCATACATTGCTAGTAGAATGTAATAAGGTACAATCCCAAGGGAGAGGAATTGGGCAAAAGTACA
Source organism: Panthera uncia (assembly GCF_023721935.1). Lineage (NCBI taxonomy): Eukaryota > Metazoa > Chordata > Mammalia > Carnivora > Felidae > Panthera > Panthera uncia. Next base: position 1,838,805 of record NW_026057588.1, on the reverse strand, counting down.
TATACATTTATCTTTCACTTCTATTCCAAATATACACTGGCAGAAATACAAAATTACGTAGGCAGAGGAGTATCCATTGCAGCACTATTTTTAATAGCAAAAAGCTGGACACAGATTACATGGCATCACTAGGGGCCTGGTGGAAGAACTGCCATCATGCCACCCAATACTGCCCAGGGCAGCTGCCAGAGTGGTCTCCCCAGCCAAATGGTTAGGTGGGAACAACAGAGTACATCACAGGACCATGTGTGGTATAGGACCTTTACCTAAGGAAGAGGTAGATTCTGTGTCTCCCTCTCTCTCTGCCCCTCCCCTGCTCATGCTCTGTCTCTGTCTCAAAAAATAAATAAATAAAACATTAAAAAAAAAAAAAAAAAAAAGAGGTTTATAACAGTAACTACTCTAGTAGTAATGGTACTCTTAGTGCCCAGGTCTCTAAAACACACTTCCCACTAAAAAGAACCAGGATTCCTCAGAGAAGTGCCTAATTCCAGGGTGGGGCAGGAAATTTACAGAATGAGCCTTGCAACATCTTCTCTGACTGGAAAGCAAAGAAGTTATCAAAAGCTTGAGATCATGTCAAAAGGACACAGGAGTCAGCATAGAGGGAGCTGCTTGTGGCCAACATTTGGACAGTTGGAGCATCAAATTATTCACTGTAATAGATTAAAACAGATAAAATATGTTAAAAATCATGTATATAAAACATACTCACTGGCTACCTTTGGAAAATGCTAATATATCTATTTTCTCAAAGCATAGGCAAAGAATGAAGCATTTATCCTGCTTTTCTTGAATAAACTCTACCTCCTTAGAGTAACCAAAACGTTTGTGAGGGAAAGTTTTTCCTTATGGAAGAATGCAGAAGATGCAGCAAAAAGATGCAGAAGAAATGATGTAATTAGAAAATAACCATTTTGTAACTCCTAATAAAATAATGGGTAATAATGGGTATAAGCAACAATCTTCAATGACTGCGAAAACCACTCTGCGAAAAATGCTGGACAATTCTATAATAAATGGATCAAGCTGTCAACCCTTGATCAAAATAAACATCACAGAAGTGCACCAGACATTACGTACCTTCTGATATGATTCCAAAGAAAACACATGCACCACTTATAAAGGATTGGCAAGCATAACAAACTTGAATCTAATTAAGCCTCAAGGTTCAACTACCAATTCACAGGAAAATAAGGGAACAAGAAATGACACCACAAGGATACTATCACCAAAATCCAGAATGTAGTAAATCCTTTTGGAAAATTTACCTAGTTTCAACAGATGGAAATAAAAGGAAAAAGCACATATGGGGCAAATCCCTAAATTATAAGACTGAAGCACACATTAACCAAATGTAAAGTGTGAATCTTGTTCAGATCCTAATTTAAATAAACAAAATGTTTAAAAAAAAAAAAAGGACACAAGTGGAATTAACACTGGATATTTGATATTAAGGAATTTTTGCTAATATTTTTAGGTGTGTTAATGACTATGGTTATGTATTCAGAAGTCATCTTTTTCCCCCATTATATGTTTTTCCAATAGGTGTTGGCAACCTTATGTACTGATTTTTAAACAGCCTTATTAACATAATTCACACACACCCACTTAAACTGTACAATTCAATGGTTTTTTACTGTTTTACAACCATCACTGCAATCAACTTTAGGCCATTTTCATCACCCCCAAAAGAAACCAATATCCATTTAGCAGTCACTCATTTTCCCTCAAACTTCCCCAGTCCTAGGCAACCACTAATTTACTTTCTCTATGGATTTTCCTATTCTGCCAGAAATCATTATCTTTTACAGATAACCTTAGTTATTTATGAGTGAAATGATAGGGAATCTGCTTCAAAACAATCCAGTGGTGGCTGGGAGCAAGTGGGGATAAATTTAAAGAACAGAATGAGGTGAGTAAAAGAAGTTGAGTAAATGCATGGAGAGAAGTATGGGTTTTCATCACACTATTCACCTTACTCTTGTATGTTTGAAGTTTTCCATAATAAAAATAAACAAGGTCGTTTATGGTATCATAAGGAAAAGTCCCAAGATGGCCACAGGCAGTATTAGTTGATTCGGTGACTCTGGTTCTTTCCATCTTTCTGCTCTGCCATTCTCAGCATGGCGACTTTGCCCCTTGGGCTGGCCTCTTCAAGATGCTGGCACGGCAGTACGGTTCTACACATTATGTGCAGACAATGCTGTTCAAAGACAATAAAAGGAGACACCCTATGGTCTATGTCAATTACTGAGGGGGGAACTTCCCCAGAAGCCCCCAGCAGACCTGTCGTTTCTCCTCGGCCAAAGGGCTTTTGTCTAATTCAGTGACACAGCAAGAGGCACGAGCCCACTCCATCAAGACTCTCCCTTTGGAAGTCAGATTCCAGACTTCCTGGAAGAATCTACAAATTGCAGGGTCATGTTAACAAGTATGAAATACGCAAGTTAAGAAGCTGATTGTTGTTGGGTAAAGCAACCAACGAGGTCAGGCCCAGAAGAGTCCAAGCGAGGAAGGCTGGTCACAAGAGCACCCCAGACACGAGGGAACAATCAGGAGCTTACGACGTTCAGGCAGAGCCAGAGTGGCTCCCGCCAGCAGGCCGGCCTGGGAAGGTTCCTGTGGCAGGTCAGCAGGTGGAAGGTCTCACACTGCGCCCCACGACGCAGTGAGGCTGCAAACACAACGACGGGCAGACCACACCTAACAGAACAGACCCACAACCTCTCCGGCTACAGGCCCCCACATTCAGGACTTGGTCACTAACTGTCAGCTTACCTATTTTTTTGTCCCTGGCCCACTTCGGGCCAACCGGAGAAAGCCAAATATACTCCCTAAGCCATCCCAGACAGGATGACCCGCTTAGTTAGCCCGTCTCCAACTTCCACACTCGCCAAAGTGCATCCAAGGCGCACCCGAGGCCTCTCCTGCTTGTCGCTGAAAAGCTTTCCGTGCCCGCCTTCGAGCCTCCGCCAAAGGCCCAGGATGGTGGCGGACTCCCTCGCTTTAAAGGGGTCTAGACCCTTTCAAGGCGTCTTCGTTCACTTCCACAGCAGGTCGACGCGCTGGAAAGGCCGACGAGGAAAGGATGCGGCCGAGCGCAGTTCAGACGCGAATCCCGCCCTCGACGTAGATCGCAGACGTCCGCCATTCTGGCGTCGCGGCCTCGGTTGCCGGCTGAGGAGAGTCAGAGTCGCGTCCGTTAACCCGGGCCGAGCGGAGAGGCACGCCAAAGAGCACAGCCCAAGGGAAACCACACTCGAAACCACAACACGAGCCGCCGTAAAAGGGAGACGGCCGACTCTGAGTCCCAGGGAGCCGCCGGCGCACAAACACCTCCGCCCTCGAACAGTCGCCTGGAAGAACGGTCACCGCCGCGGGAAAAACCGCCACCGGCGCGCGGCTTTCTGGGATTTGCAGTCCGTTACGCCCAGCGCGCGCACTTCCGCCGTCCACCGGAAGCGCAGCCATTGATCCGCACGCTCAGGTGAGCCTGAAATCCGGGACCCGCGCGGAGGCTCCGCTGTCGGCTGGGCGGGGCGGGCTGGAGGGCGGGGCCAGGCCGGACCGAATTATCTGGGCGGTGCCCGGGAAGTCAGGGGACTGGCCGAGGTCGTTGCGCCTGCGGGGCCGCGCTGGGCCTGTCGGAAGCGAGTCCCTCTCTGTACAGAAACTGGGAGGGAGCTGGTGCGGCCAGGGCCCCTCCTGCTGCAGAGAGCGGCTGGGTGTGATCTAGTTTGAGGTTCTCCTGCTCCGGGGCGCGGCCGGGAGCCGGTTTGGTTGAAGCTCTCCCGCCGCAAAGGAGACCAGCTGTTGTTGAGGGTTTCTGGCCGGCCTGTGGGAATCTGGGGCCTGCCCACCCAGACCCAGCCTCGCGTCTCTTTTCTTTCCTCAGGTTGTTAACCCCACCTACCCCGGGGGCGCTCTGTGCAGGTGGTGGTAGCCTAGGCCTCCCGGCAGCAGAACCAGGCAAGTGAGGCTTCCTTTACCCAGAGGCCACCCCAGCCTCAGAACTTGGACGCGTTTTCTTCCACTGGTATGTGAACTTGAACTCAGTTTGAAGAGCAAGTGTATGCTTTCCAAGCGAACAAAGAATTAGGGGCAGTCCAGGTAGAGCATCAATCAACTCTGCGCCCAGGGTGTTCACTGTGTTTGTTGATACCCCAGGTTAAGGGCTGGGAGAGAGAAGGGGCTGGAGGTGTGAAGAACACGGACATGAAGCTATCCGGTACGTGAGGCATTAGAGTTGGATTTCAAAGAGCCTCAGAGTAGAAACGTCTGGCTGTGGAAATAACTGTGCAAGAGGGAATGCCAACGGGGTGGGAAGAGCTGAGGACTCTTGAGTTCCCATTTCTAGTGAGGAGCCAGGATGGAGGTCACAGAATTCCTGGTCACTCAGCTGTGTTGAGTTGAGGAGTGGATAGGAGGTGGGCTGGAAATAGAGGAGGAAGTGGCATTGGCAGGGAGCCTGGGAGGGAGGTCTGGGCTGAACTTGAAGCCTGGCACAGCACTTGAAACCCCACTCTCCAGGCAGGGAAAGAGGAAGCTGTGAAAGGAAGAAGAAGAAAACAACCTCTGCCCCAGCCCTGGAGACAGAGGAGACAAGGAGAGACCCTGCCGCACCAGCCCCCTCCCAGGTCCAGCAGGAGGCATAGAAGAGGAATTTATGTATAATGTATGTGACTAAATGTGCTGTGTCCTGTGTGTCGCATGATGTTGAGCTCTATAAATACAGCTCATTTAATCCTCACAGAAGCACGATGACACAAGGCCTGCTGTTCTCCCAGATGTCTACAGATCAGGAAACTGAGGCCTAGCGAGGTTAAGGAGGGCTGTTTAGGGCCTACAGAGGCAAGTGGTGGAGCTGGGACTTTGAAAGCAGTCAGTCTGGCTGCAGAGTAGTGTTCCCAGCCCTTGCCCTTGGATGCCTCCAGACAAGGAGAAGATGGGAGAGTAGAAATGGTTATAGGCAGGAGGAGACTGCCCAAGGATGGGCAGGAGTGTCAGAATAAGATGGCATCATCTAGAATCTTTGTCCGCTTTATTGGGTGTGGTGTGCATTTGCAGTGTGTGTGTTCAAGAGTGAGGGTAGAGTGGGGCGCCTGGGTGGCTCAGTCGGTTAAGAGGCCGACTTCGGCTCGGGTCATGATCTCGCGGTCCGTGAGTTCGAGCCCCGCGTCGGGCTCTGTGCTGACAGCTCAGAGCCTGGAGCCTGTTTCAGATTCTGTGTCTCCCTCTCTCTGACGCTCCCCCGTTCATTCTCTGTCTCTCTCTGTCTCAAAAATAAATAAACATTAAAAAAAAATTTAAAAAAAAGGAGTGAGGGTAGAGAGAGCATGGACAGAGTGAAGAAGAGGGGACTGAGGTGTTGGCTGCTCCAAGGGCCTAGCTGTGAGGAGCAGAAGCATGGAAGTAAGGGTTGGGGGTACTGGGATGCAGGAGTTTAGTTGACTAGAAGGGAAATCTCTCCCCTGAGAAGTTGAAGGGAGCCACTTGGGAGGGTTTTGGCTTAGAGGAGTCAGTGCCTGGAAGGTGGTAGAGCCTAGGGTCATTGACTGGAGTGAATTAAGAGGCAGGTTTGTCTGCGCAGATCGGACAGTAGTGAGAGGGGTGGGAAGAGGGAGTGAGAGCATGCACTTGCTGCTGTAGTGGGGACACAGATGGGGCGGATGTGTCTCATACCACCTAGGACTCAAAAACCATCAGTGGCAGGCAGAGAGGGTGGCTGGTAGCCTGAGGCAGATTGTGTTGAGCTTCCAAGTGAGAGAGGCTGAGGGGCAGGTCCTTGATGAAAGATGCTAAGAAAGGGGCAGTGGGCTGGGCAGCAGTATACCAGAGGGAGAGGCAGAGAACCAAGATGGCAAGATGGCACCCTGTGTATCTCTTTATCTGGTTGTTCATCTGTGTTCTTTGTCATATACCTTAATAAACTGGCAAATGTGTACATTACTTTGAGTTCTGTGAGCCACTCCAACAAATATAGGATCTAAGGAGAGGAGGTCATGGGAATTTTCAATTTGTAGCTAAGTCAGAGAGGAGTTGTGGGTAACTTGGGAACCTGCTGCTTATGGTTGGCATCTGGAGGGATTGGGGCAGTCTTGTGGAACTGAGCCCTTAAGATGTGGGATCTGAGTTGAGTTAAATTGTCGGACACCCTGCTGGTGTCACAGAGAAGTGTTTGGTATGGGAAAAACCCCCACATTTGGTGAGCAGAAGGGTCAGGACTGTTGAGAATGTAGGAGTAAAGGAGAATCTTGGGAGAACAGACAGGGTTTTTCCCAACTCAGTGTCCGAACTGGCATTTAATATGTACTTTTAATTTAATTTAATTTTATTTTATTTTATTTTATTTTATTTTATTTTATTTTATTGTTTTAATGTTTATTTTAATTTTTGAGAGACAGAATGCAAGTGGGGGAGGGGCAGAGAGAGATAGGGAGACACAGAATCTGAAGTGGGCTCTGGGCTCTGAGCTGTCAGCACAGAGCCCAATGTGGGGCTTGAACTCACCAACCGCGAGATCATGACCTGAGCTGAAGTCGGACGCTCAATCGACTGAGCCACTCAGGCGCCTCTCATGTGTACTTTAAAAATTTTTTTTGTTTTTTTTGTTGAGAGAGAGAGAGAGAGAGAGAGAAAGAGAGTGTGAGTGGGGGAGGGACAGAGAGAGGGAGACACAGAATCCAAGGCAGGCTCCAGGCTCTGAGCTGTCAGCACAGCTCGTGACCTGAGCTGAAGTTGGATGCTCATCTGACTGAGCCACCCCATCTCATGTGCCCCATATCATGTGTACTTTAAAAAAAAAAAATTTTGTAATGTTTATTTATTTTTGAGAGAGAGAGAGACAGAGCGTGAGCAGGGGATGGGCAGAGAGGGAGGGAGACACAGAATCTGAAGCAGGCTCCAGGCTCTGAGCTGTCAGCACAGAGCCCAACGTGGAGCTCGAACTCACAAACCATGAGATCATGACCTGAGCTGAGGTCGGATGCTTAACCGACTGAGCCACCCAGGTACCCCATCATGTGTACTTTTAATACAGAAAGGAACTTCCAGAGCTTGTGGAGGAACTTGAACTTGAACCTGAAGACAGTGGGAAACTGCCACACAGTGACAGAAGCTGCATTCTACTGTGGCTTCTGTGGCTTCCTGGGAGAAAGGGGGAAAGACAGGAGATAGGACCCAGTCAGATCTTCTTCAGTAACTCAGTCAAAGAGCAATAGGCCAGACATTGGGAACCAAGGGTGTGGAGAGGTGCATATTTGAAATGTGGGGGACCCCAGGTCTTTGTGACTAACTGAATGTGATAGGTGAGTGTGAAGGAGGGGTCAGGAAGGATTTCAGGGGCACCTGGGTGACTCAATTGGGTGTCTGACTCTTGATTTTGGCTCAGGTCATGATCCCAGGGTTGTGTGATTGAACCCCATTTCGGGCTCTTTGCTGAACATGGAACCTGCTTGAGATTCTCCCTCCCTCTCTCTTTCTTCCTCTCTCCTTCTACCCCCAGCTCATTTGCTCTCTCCAAAAAGAAAGAAAGAAAGAAAGAGAGAAAGAAAGAGAGAGAAAGAAAGAAAGAAAGAAAGAAAGAAAGAAAGAAAGAAAGGACTTGAAGCATCATTCTCAGATTCTCAGTACACATGTGAAGACCAGAGAGTTAATCATTTCCAGGCTAGGAAATCTTGGCACTGTTGACATTGGAGGCTGAGTCGTCCTCAGGTGGGGGAAGTGTTTAGTGCCCCTCTCACCTCTGCCCACCCTCTACAAGGTGTGACAACCACGTGTCTTCAGACATTGCCAGATGTCCCTTGAGGGCACCCCTGCTCCCAGTTGAGAACCACAGCTGTGCAGAAAGGGCCAACTTTCTCACACTTCCTGGAGATGGGGTTCTTTTCATGGCCTGGTCCTTTAGTTGAGCCTGATGCACACTGTGTATGGTGTCCCCAAGTAAACAGAGACAATTTATCAGGTAGGATATCCCTAATTGCTCAGAGGTTACCTCCCAGCAGCTAGCTGGTCAGGGAACAGGCCTTTCTTTGAAACGTGCGAGTCATGGATAATCTAGGCCTACTGAGTTACACAACCTGTTATGCACACAGTATGTTAGGTGTGCTGTGGACGGTGTGGCCATTCCAGCATTGTTATGGATGGATGGAACTTTTGCCTTCTTGGGGTGGGGGTTGTTCTGGGAGTCAGGTAAATGCGTACTCACACCAGCTCTAAAGTTGAAAGTTGAACTTTTTGTCACAGACTTATGTTCTGACTTTAATGTTTTTTAGTAGGATATAAATGGTTTTCCTCTAAGATTTCTTATTTGACAGCTATTCGAAACATTCTGGCATTCTGTTTCTTGCATGTTTATTGCTGCCTTATCTGTACTGGCCTGAGCGCCAAGGTCAGACACAGCCCTGCGTTTTGAAGCCATCATCTTCTGCTTCAGTATTGAATTTGTTGCTCAGCACTCTCCCCTTTTTACAGCAATTCTCAGAGGACTTGGGTGCTCTATTTGCCTGAAGAATATGAGGTCTCTGTGAGAGAGATTGGGACCCACCACGAAGGTGATGACCAGAAGAGAATGTCTGCAGAATTAAGCTCAGAAAAGGAGTTCTCAGACCTCGCTGCATTGGAATCAGCAGAGTTCTCGAAAGAGACTGTCTTGGAAGTGGGAGAACAGTGGGAAGCTGCCTCTGGTGCCTTTGTGGCTCCAGCAGTTGCAGGTGCTGAGGTCCTGGCCCATCTGCAACCACCGTGCTCCTGCTGACTGTGGCTAGGGGCTGCCCCCAGCATACTCTCCGCGGAGCTCAGGACCTATGAGAAACCCAGCACCTGGAAAAGCTCGAAGAGGAGATGACACTGGTAGAGGAGACTATCCGGACATTTGAAGGCAGAGGTGAGAACTGCCACAAATGTGAAGCATGGGGAGAGCATGATTTCCCCTAGTGCTTTTTGATTCTCCGGGGAAATGGTTTTACAGAGAAAGTAGAACAAGAAAAATGCTAGCATTCAGTCCTGGGAGAAGAGTGAGTGTCTGCCTCCCGGAAGCAATGAATGAGAGTCACGAGTCTCCGTGGGCCTCCAGCCCAGACGGTAGCTGTTCTGAGTTTCAAGGGGGTGAGGGTTCAAGGTTCTTTGTGACCTGGATGGCACCATGCAAGTGAAAGGTGCCATCTGGCGGAATGAGCAGGAGCTCCATGTGAACAGACACACAAATGCAGCATATATTTCTGGAATGTTGGGTCGTCATCCCAAATGACCAGTGACGAGAGTTGGTGTGTGGGCGTACACAGGTGTGGGTGTGCTTCTGGTGCAAGTGGGTGAGCAGGAGTCAAATATGGGGAAGGTTTGGCGGCCATATTTCATGGGATTCTCACCCGGCCGTCTCAGTGGGACAGTCACATGCCTGCAGCCAAGCTATTAGACAAGTAGGGTATGGGAAGCAATGGCGAACAAGTAAAGCAGCAGGTGATGGGCACATGCCACGCGGGGGCAGCGTCCTGTACCTCCAGAGTAGCTTGGGGGAGCACATACCCGGGGTGACACCCCCTACAGAGCCCTTAGTTGTCCTCCTGGGGATTTTTATCCTCCTTGTCCCCATTCCCCCTACCCCCATTTTTGGAAACCAGCTGATGTTTTATTGTGATATTTTAAAATTGTGAGTCTTTTTTTCTTTTTGAAGCCAGTTCATGTGTCACTGGTATTCAAAAATTGTGCGGTTTTCGTGGGAAATTAGCTGATGTTTCATTGAGGTATCTTAAAATCGTACAATTGTCTTAACACTCTGCTTGTATCTCCTCCGATTTAGTCTCTTGAAATGACAGGAGAAACTGGCCAGTCCTTTACTTAGGTGTCTAGGGTTGGCTGTGTATCTGTGGGGTCACAGTTCAGACACACCAGCATGTACCTGGGCATTTACCTTGAGCCTGGGGCAGCCCATGTCCATCCCTAGGCTAGGACCTGGGCTGGCTGGCCCACTCCACATCTGGAAAGCTGGCTTGGCTGCCACAGCTGACCTCAGAGCCTTGGACTTTTAGGAAACTGGTCACAGCCCTGTCTCCCAGCTACTCAAACCCCAGGGGAATGTTCATCAGATGGCATTGGCAGGCCTCTCCTTTGTTGGGGTTGTGGGTGGTTTCTGTCCCGTGGGCTTACTGAGGAGGGGCTGAATTGCTAATTGCTCCCTCTTTCGCCAGCCCTGCCTTCTGAGGATCCCTGCCCTCTCCACAACAGCTTATTCAGGTATGAGGAGGAAATGGAAGCACATTCTCAGCCAGTCCCATCCCAGGTGAGTTAGGGACCTTTTCTCTCTTTGCCTCAGTCTCCTCAGCTGCAAAATGGGTCCAGGACTAGCACCCAGGTCCTCAGGCCAGCCCATAAGAGCACTGTAATGTTGTCCTTAGCCTTCATGTGAAAGCCAAGAGCTCTTTGCAGATAAAGCACCTTCCCTGTATGGATGAGCCAGGAGCTTCTAGGATCAGACCCAGCATGAGGCTTCTACACCTGGTCTCCTGGGACAGCTGGTGCCCTGTGGCTCAGACTGTTTGTGATGGCTGCTCAGCAAGTTATCAAGGATGGGCAGAACTAGGCCTCCATACCCCATTTAGCCACACTGGGCCCTTGACCCTCACTGAGACTACTCAGGAGGGCCACTGAGAGTGTCCCCTTAAAGTGCCATAGTTGCCCTTAGATGGCTCACAGTGCAGCACACAGTGGGATGAGGAGCAGGTCCCTGACCTTGTTCAGGGTCCCATCACCACACCCATTATCTGTGTGCTTACTGGGTGCCTGGGGGTCACTGCCCCTCACGTCCTGTGAGACTTCCTGATGCGGGAGACTGTCTTCATGAGGGACAGCAGCTCAAGCTAGAGGAGTTCAGGGACATGTCCAGGTGTCCCTCAAGTGAGTCATGAAGCTGAGATGCTACCTCAGGGCCTGGCCCCCGAGGCCAGGACACATGGCTTTTTGCCTGCTGGCGGCCTTCCTTGAAAGTAGGCTTCACCTAGCACTCTCTCTAAAGGGCCAGGTAGGAACTATTTTAGGCTCTGTGGACCGCATACAGCCTTTGTCCCATCCTTTTCACACATGGTGAAAAATGGATTTAAAAATGTAAAAATCCATTCTTAGCTATATTAGTCCGTTCGTGCTGCTATGACGAAATACCACAGGCTGGGTGGAGTAAGCAACATTTATTTTCTCATAGTTCTGCAGACTGGAAATCTAAGATCAAGGTGCCAACAGCGTTGCTTTCTGGTGAGGACTGTCTTTCTGGCTTGCTGGTGGCACCTCCACTGTGTCCTCACGTGGTAGGGAGAGAGGCCTCTGGTGTCCCTGCTTCCTCTTATGAGGACACCAATCTCATCACACTAGAGCTCTGCCCTCATGACCTACATTAGCCTTAATTACTTCTGGGTAAAGGCCCTGTCACTTTGAGGGGTAGGCCCTCAACATGTGAATTTGGGGGGAAACAATGCAGCTCATAGCATTAGCCTTATAAAAAACATACCATAGCCCTTATTTGTCCTGCAGGCGAAAGTTTGCTGACCCCTGATTTAGAACCTCCTCTTTGGCTTCAAATTTGTGACTTTGTAGAGAAGTGAGGGGTGGGATGTCTGAGTGGGATTCCTGTTGTTTCCCAGTACAGGAAATCAGAAGCACCAGTGTGACCAGGGTAGATGAGACACTCAGAGAGAAGTGAAAACACCATGGGCCTGGGTCTGGGTTTGGTCCCAAAGGTGGGAACCCCATGAGTGCTCATGGGGGTCATCCTCGGCCCACGTCCTCTCCCTCCCCATGCTGCCCCATCCCCCCTACCCAGCGTCCACAATGTATGATGATACAGGTGATGTTTCAGCCACCTGTGAGCTTCAAGGACGTGGCTGTGACCTTCACACGGGAGGAGTGGGGACAGCTGGATCCAGCCCAGAGGACGCTGTACCGCAACGTGACTCTGGAGACCTGCAGCCACCTAGCCTTCCTGGGTAAGATAGACTCCGCCCATCACAGCAGTTTTCTGCTTCAGGGACTCAAAGCTCTGGCTCTTAAGGGTATGCCTGGGCTGGGCCAGAACATTCTAGAAATGGGTTCCTTTGAGATGCAGATCCCGGATATTGCCACTTTTCTGCCTCTAAGGAGCTGAGAGTTTTGCTGGGAGTTTTTTCGGGATGTGCAGGGCCTTCCTAGTCCATCCACATCTAACCCCAGGACTGAGGGCTGGGCTAGAGGACATAGTTCTCCTCCTCCTCAGAGCACAAAGTCCTGTGTTTTCCCCCCAATGACCAGGGCTTCTGCTTTCAAAACCGGCTGTGATCTGCTGGCTGGAGCAAGGACAAGACCCATGGAGGGCAGAGCATGGACCTCCCGGAGGTGAGAGGAAATCAGAGGCCTGGTGAGTTAAGGGGGCCAGAGAGCTCTCCCCAGGACCCTGGGTCCTAGGAGGGGAGGAGGAGCAGGGAGCTTCCTCAGGCGTCCAAAAAGCCTCATTCTCAGCCATATCACCCCATCCATCCCCAGTCCATGAAAACACATCATTATTGTCCTGACATTTCTTATGTACAGGTTCTTTTCTGTTCCCGTCTTCCCTTGGTCTTCATCCCTTAGCTGCTTGCTTCATCTACTCCCAGCTCCTTGTGCCCCCTTTTCCTTGAGTCCTTCGTCCTGACTTCCACCCAAGGCAGCGGCTCTTCAGACTTCCCCTTCAGGCCTGGTCTTTACCCTGTAGTTGGGTGTCCATCCCTCCTCCATGTTGGACATTCCCATAACTACTAGATGATCCAGAGGTATGGTGAGAACTTGTGCTTCCTGGGAAGTGGCAACGACCTACTCCTTCCAGAAGGATTTCTACTAAATCAGTTCCTGGACTTATTTTCCCACCTCTTCTCATCCACTTCCTGATACATCCCAGTGTGTCAGCCTGGTTGGAACTCTCTTTTTTTTAATAGCTGTGTCAGATACAATGCACATACCATACAACGCACTAATTTAAAGTATGCAGAGGATTTTAGTGTATTCACAGAATGTGCATCCATTTCTACGATCAATTTAGAACATGTGCATCATCCTAACTAATTAGGCTGCTTCTGATTTTTGTTGCTGTTCTGTTTTAATTAATAGATTTTATTTATTAGAGCAGTTTTATGTTTACAGAAAGTTGGGCAGAAAGTACAGAGTTCCCATATTTCACCCTTCCCTCCCCCACCACACACACACAGTCTCCTCTGTTATTAATATTTTATATGCTGTGGTACTTTTGTTACAATGGGTGAAGCTGTATGGGGCGCCTGGGTGGCTCAGTCGGTTGAGTGTCCAGCTGTTTATTTCAGCTCAGGTCATGGTCCCACAGTCCACACTGGGCACGGAGCCTGCTTAGGCTCTCCCTCTCTTTGTACCTCCCCCGTTCACGGGTGTGTACGCTGCATGCACATGTGTGCTCTCTCTCTAAAAAGAAAATAATGGGTGAAGCTGTATTAACCCATTATTACCAATAGAGATCAATAGTTTACATCAGGTTCACTCTTGGTGTTGTACGCTCTATGGGTTTGGGCAAATGTATGATGCCATATATCTATCATAGTATCATGCAAAATAATTCCACTGCCCTAAATATCCTCTTTGCTCCACCTATTCCTTCCTCCCTCCACCCTAACTCCTGGAAACCACTGGTTGTTTTACTGTCTCTGGTTTTACCTTTTTTAGTATGTCCTATAGTTGGAATCCTGCAGTACATGGCCTTTCTTAACTGGCTGCTTTCAGTTAGCAGGAAGCATCATGTGTATCCTTCACACCATCTTCGACCTTCACACTGCCTTCTGTGTTCCCCTAGCCAGAGGCGTTGAGTTTATCTATGTGTTCTTGTTGCTTCTTACCCTATAACTCGCACTTGCAGCCTCTATTATTGCTATTTTTCCTTCTGAAGCATCACCCACTTTTACTTGTTCTTGGTCATTCTCATGATGCCATCCTGAATTCAGTTTATGGGTGTCATCTTTATTCTCATCAGTCATAGACATCACTTTCTCTGTTTTCCTCATTTTGAAATCTTAATGGAGACACTGCTGAAAAATGTCTAACCTCCTTTGCCCAGTTCCCAATGACCAGACACAATTTAGACACCTTTAGCCACCCAAAGACTTCTTTCCTCCTTCTCGTCCCCAAATACCTTTTCACTCCCCTTCATTGTTTCATTTGAAAAAGTTCTGATCATTAGGGATTCCAAGGCAACATCAAAAGGGAACACAACAGAGTCTTGGGAAAGAGAACAGCATTGCTCGTGGAGGGTGTTGAGCTTAGATAAGGACTTTGTCCAAGTCGGAAATGTCCTCCTGGAAGTTAAAGGAGGGCCACAGAGTATAGTTAACATTTTGCCAAATGGAGGATCCCTGTCTCCATGGCAGACATGGAGAGTGAAGCACAGGGACTTGAGCAGAGGCCTTGATAGTACTAAATGTGGGCAGCTATACACCTGAAATAGGAAGAGTGACACGTAAAGGAGGAATCTTGGGAGAACTCAGGCAAGGGTCCTGAGCTGGGAACCTGTAGCACTTGTTAGAGGCCCACTATTTCAACAGAGGGAGGAATGCTTGTTAGGACAATCAGGGGTGATGATATCAATGGTACCATGAACTAACAGTGCACTCTGTGCCAGGCACCATGTAGGACTCACAGATCGGTTCATTTGTGCATCAAAGTAAACCCTGTAAACTAAGGATTTTTATTCCTGGCTTACCACCGAGGAGAATGAACTTCAGAAGTTGCTGGTTAGTGAAGCCCAGTTGCAACCCAGCCTGGCCAACCACACTGTTTCAAGGACGACAGTGCTTTTCTGGGGTGTCGGTGGCATTGACTATGGAGTGGTGAAAGAGTCTTTTTTTCTGTGGGTAGCCTGAAGAAACAGTAGAAATAGTGTGTTAAGAATATTAAGTCAGTGTTGATGTTTGGGATCCTGTTTCAAGATCCAGAACCAGAAAATAAATAGAGTAAGATTCTGGATCAATAATCTAGATTGAGGCACCAGATAGGCCCCTGTATTAATTTCCCATGGCTGCTGTAATATTACCAGTTGGGTGGGTTAAAACAACACAAATTGATTCTTCTAGTTTTGGAGGCCAGAAACCTGAAATCAATACGATGGCAGCAGAGTCATGCTCCCTTGGAAGGGTCCAGAAGGAAATCTGTTCCTTGTTTCTTCCCACTTCTGGTGGCTGCAGCATTCCTTGGTTTGTGCCCACATCACTTCAGTCTTTAAGGCCAGCATCTCTAAATCTCTTTGTTCCGTGTTCATATCACCTTCTCTGTGTGTGTCAAATCTCTCTCTACCTCCCTTTTATAAGGACACTCCTGGTGACATTTAGGGCCCACACAGATACTCTCCCTATCTTAAGTTCCTTAACTTACACATCTGCAAAGACCCTTTTTCCCCAATCAGGTACCATATTCACAGGTTCCAGCAATTAGAACGTAGGTATCTTTTGTGGTTATTGAGGGCTGTATACCTTCAGACCCCCCCCCCGATTCTTTTTGTGGATTTCTCCTTTATTCTTTACCCTCCCCTGCTTATTCTTATTTCTCTGCTCCTTCTTTGGGGACCAGTCCCCCAGTATCTTTGCTTGTTTTTTATACTTTATCACTGATTTCCTGTTTGCTGATCCATCTTTCCCCCCCCCCCCCCCCCCCCCCCCCCCCCACATCCTGCATGAAATTACAATCCATGGGTTAGAAACAAACCCAGAGACACCTCTTATACTTGGTGGGTCTCCTTCATCCCATCCTCTCCCTCTAATACATATCCAGTAATTCAGTATTTTGGATTTCTTTCAGACTGGAAGAATACACTTGAAAAGGAAGAGTCAGCTTCTAAAGAGGATACTGCTGTGGAAGAACCATTCCACAACATAGAAATGAAATGCTGCATACAGGAGGAGGGCCCCTGGTTGGTAACATTGGGAGGAAGGCAGGATTGGAGGGACCAGCTAAGGGAGCACCGGGAAGACCCTTTGAGTCAAACGATAGTCACCCCAGAAAGACCGTTTGCTCATGGGAAACATTGTGAGCCTGACCTTGGGGGAAGTTACCTGAATTTAAGACTTCTACCTCCAACATTATCCACAAGAGCACATTTCCATACACTTGAGTCACAGGTTAAAAAGTTGAAACAGAATTCAGTTTTCATTAATCATGAGAAAGGCTGGGCTGATCTGAAGCCCCATGAAAATCACCAAAGTCCTAGCGCCTTCTATCAGAGCATTTCCTTGAATAAATTTACAAATGTTGAAACGAGAAATAAAAAGCCTTATGAATATACTGTCAGTAGTGACTCTTTCAACTATGATACCTCCCTTCGATACCATAATAGAATTTTTTCAGCAGAGAGCAGCGATGACTGTACAGACTATAGAAACATCATTAATCATAGCATGTCTATGAAGGAACACAAACCAATGCATTTTAGAGAACTCCAGTATGAATGTGACAAATGCCTTGTACAAACTGTGATAAGTGATCCTGAAGAAGCACCATTTAGATGTGAGGAGGAATGTAATACCTTCCATGAGGCATCATCTTTTACTGACTGTGACATCATTCAGACTGGAAAGAAGCCACATGCATGTAATCAATGTGGAAAATCTTTCAGCTGTTGCTCTAAGCTTGTTGTACACCAGAGAACACACACTGGAGAAAAGCCCTATGAATGTTCTCTGTGTGGGAAGTCTTTCAGCCAGAGCTATGACCTTGTTGTACACCAGAGAACCCACACTGGAGAGAAGCCCTATGAATGTAACCAGTGTGGGAAATCCTTCACCCAGAGTTCCAAACTTATTAGGCATCAGCGAACTCACACCGGAGAAAAACCATATAAATGTCATGAATGTGGAAAATCTTTCAGGTGGAACTCTAACCTTATTGTACACCAGAGAATTCATACTGGAGAGAAACCTTATGAGTGTGGTCATTGTGGAAAGTCCTTCAGCCAAAGTTCTGACTTTGTTGCACACAGAAGGACTCACACTGGAGAGAGACCCTATGAATGTAACCAGTGTGGAAAGTCCTTCATTAGAAGCACTCAGCTTATTAGGCATCTGCGAATTCACACTGGAGAGAAACCATATAAATGCAATCAGTGTGATAAAGCTTTCACTGGGAGCTCTCACCTTATTGAGCATCAGAGAACTCATACTGGAGAGAAACCTTTTGAATGTAATCAGTGTGGGAAAGCCTTTGCTGGGAGCTCTCACCTTCTTTCACATCAGAGAATTCATTCTGGAGAGAAACCATACGAATGTAATGACTGTGGGAAATCTTTTCGGCAGCGATCACAGCTTGTTGTGCACCAGCGAACCCATACTGGAGAGAAACCTTATGAGTGTAGTCATTGTGGAAAAGCTTTCAGCCAGAGATCTCCCCTTATTGTGCATCAAAGAACACACATTGGAGACAAGCCGTATCAGTGTAACATGTGTTTTAAAGCCTTCAGTCAGAAGTCACGCCTTATTGAACATCAGAGAACACATACTGGAGAAAAGCCCTATGAATGTATTGACTGTGGGAAAGCCTTTAATGATCGGTCAACTCTTACAAAACACGAGAGGACACACACTGGCGAGAAACCCTATAAATGTAATCATTGTGAAAAGGCCTTTAGTCAGCGATGTCAACTTACTAGGCATCAGAGAATTCATACTGGAGAAAAACCCTATGAATGTAACGAATGCGGGAAAGTTTTCAGTTATAATACATCCCTTATTCAACATGAAAAAATTCATGGGAGAGAAACTCTGAATAATCAAGATGGAAAAGCTCACTGCGAAACCTTCTTTATTAGACATCAGGTGACCAAGGTATGACTCTAAAAGTGTGCTCTAATGACCACATATATCAGATTTGCTTGGAGTGTTCATTGAAACTGCATATTACCAAGCTTACCTTGATCTACTAAATCAGAACCTCTGGCAGTAAAACCCAGGAGCCTACAATTCCCAAACGTAGCACAAGTAATTTGTATGTACATTAAAATGTGTTGGGGCGCCTGGGTGGCGCAGTCGGTTAAGCGTCCGACTTCAGCCAGGTCACGATCTCGCGGTCCGTGAGTTCGAGCCCCGCGTCAGGCTCTGGGCTGATGGCTCGGAGCCTGGAGCCTGTTTCCGATTCTGTGTCTCCCTCTCTCTCTGCCCCTCCCCCGTTCATGCTCTGTCTCTCTCTGTCCCAAAAATAAATAAAAAACGTTGAAAAAAATAAAATAAAATAAAATAAAATGTGTTTACTTCTGCATTTAGATGAGAAACTGTGAACATGATCACTGATTTAAAATTTTCAGTCAGAGCTCTTAGTAGGAGTTAGGAAATTCAAAATGTAAGTATACCCACCAAATAATCTTTTTTAGTGAAAACAACCACCCAAACTTACTCAGACATTGTCCCTGTAACACATTCCTAGAAATAATGGATTGGAAGATATTCTTGATGTAAAGCCCCAAACACTGTCTAAAATGAAATCATTGCATGGTGAAGTTGGTACTGAGTGATGAAATATGTAACCAGCAATGATCAATGTAAACCAGCAGTTAACATGAACTGGAGGAGGTCTAAGGATGGGAAGTCTTCTGAAATGGTTTTTATTAGAATTAAAAGTAGACTCTGGGGGCACCTGGGTGGCTCAGTTGATTGAGTGTCTGACTCTTGATTTCAGCTCAAGATCCCAGGCCATGATCCCAGGATTGTAGGATTGACCCCCCACATTGGGCTCAGCGCTGAGTGTGGAGTCTGCTTAAGATTCTCTCTCTCCCTCTGCACCTCTCCCCTACTCAAGCTCTCTAAAAAAAAAAAAAAAAAAAAGTACTGAATATGTCAAAGACTCTGTTGATTTAACTTTGTTGCCCAGTTAGGTTGACTGTAATCAGACCTGGATGTATAGCAATATGAAACGTATTTATCACTGACTGGCTACTCAGCCGGCGGAGCATGCAACTCTTGATCTCAGGGGTCATGAGTTTAAGCCCCACATTGGGCATGGAGCCTACTTAGAAAATGTATATATATATCAGGTAAAGTGAAAACAGGACCCAAAGTAGTATTTACACAAAATGTTACAACCACATAAAAAACATGTACACAGATGGTTGGTTAAGAAGGTCAGCTCAGGGGCGCCTGGGTGGCTCAGTTGGTTGAGTGTCTGCCTTTGGCTCAGGTCATGATCTTATGGTTCATGAATTTGAGTCCCACATTAGGCTGGCTGCTGTCAGCAGAGTCTGCTTCAGATCTTCTGTCTCCCACTCTCTCTACCCCTCCCCTGCTTGCTCGTTCTCGCTCTCTCAAAAATAAATAAATATTTTAAAAAGTCATTCAGCAACATGTTCAAAAAAAGACTGAACTGTAAATCAACAATGGTGAAGAAAGTGGGAGAGGCCATACCTGCAAATTTGAGCAAGGTGAAAGCAGATGTGAGGGCATCAGCTGGAGATGCAGAGTGGGAAAGGCTGAAGCCAGGGTCCTGTGAAGAGGGCTGAAGTAGAGGCCACAGTCCCCTGGCAGAGCTGTACACTGAGAGGTGTGGGAGAAAACAGGATTAATTGAAAAATCTGTTCTGAAACTGAATTTCCTCTCCCTCCTCCCCCTTTTTTCTTGTCTTACAGTAAGTATCTGACTGTGGGCAAGCAAAAAATATAGGAGGGAGAAAGTTATGTGCTAGAAACAGTTTGAAGGACTAGAGAATTTGGTGGATTATGTTCCAGAACAAAAGCTGCCTTGTTTAGGCATTATAAGGACCTTCATCCTAACAACTACTTCTTGCACTTTTCACCCTATAGCAAAGCATGCCATTAAACCAGTCTCACCCACCTATGGAATTTCCCATCTTCTTTGATAGTCTTTTCACTATGGGTGGGAGCCAAGGTGTGAAAAATGATGAAAGCTTTCAACATAAAATAAAAAATATCTAAAATGAAACAAAAACCAACCCCAAAGAGAACAGATATTCAGGGAACCAAATATTTAAAAGCTTTATTCTAAGAGTGGGTCAAAAAATAACTGCAAGTGAAAAATAAATCCAAGATGCTCTTTTTAAAAGAGAATTATGAAAACAAGAATAGACTATGAAATTAAAAGTAAGATTATTGGACAAGAAAGAAAAGAGGAAGGAAAGAAGGGAAGGAAAAGGAAGGGAGAAGGGAAGAGAAGGGGAAGGAAAGCTGAAAGATCTTCAGATCTTGCCAACTACAATCTATGATGAATAAGATCCATGCATTTGACCCTGATGCTAAAATTTCTTCTTAGAAGAGGCAGAAGACTCATGATATTGGAATAAAAGGAAGAGATATATAATCAGATTGTTTTGATTGGTCTTTCACTGAACAGTATTTGCATAGATATAAACAGGAGATACTGGGTTTTTTTTTTGTTTTTTGCTTTTTTTAAAGAGAGAAACCCAGAGCTGTGATGTGAGGATTTCATAACGGCAGGAGTAGAGCACCACTGTTGCCAGCACTAACAGTGATGGTACAGTCTGCAGCTGTTGTAAAGTAGGAGAAAGAGATGTAGTGGGGAGACAGAGTATCCCTGTATCCTCATCTTAGGAAGTGGACTTTTAAATATAATACGATAGGTTATTTAGGAGACTAGAATTAGGGCTCAAAATGGTAATATGACAGAAATTAGATGCAAATAGAGGAGCGACAGTCTGAGCTAAATCTACACTGCTTACCAGAGCAGGAAGTCAGTTAAGTCTATAGGCCATAAAAGATCAGAATTATAGAGATGGCCTCAGGAAGAACTGGAATAGAAATGGTTAAAAAAAGAAAGAAATGGTTAATAGGCATTGATGGAATGTGACTGTTGAGCAGGGTAGGGCAGGAGACCTGGATTTCATTTTATACCTTCTGTAGTACTTCATTCCCTGGTGGTACATTCTTTGTTTGGGTAACAATTATTAACAATGTGTAACTATAGGTGAGCAAAAACCACAGTACATGAGGACATCTGCAATTGATTTGTGGGATTAGGTACAATTTTCCTTCTTTTGATTCAGTGTTGCTGTCATAGTAGATTGACAATTTAAAAAGCAAGAGCAAAAAAGAAAGATGTCAGACTTTTCTGTTTAGCAAATTAGATTTCATTCCAGAAGAAGGAAGGCTCCTTGGCTTCTTAGAAGTCCCTGGAATTAAAGGGGAATGGCTTAGTCTTTCAAGACTTGATTTTCCAGCAGCCTTATCACCAGGAAGTCAGAAGGCAGCCCCAGAGTGGGGACCTGATAGCCTGGGACAACTAGATGTGGCAAGACAGTTGTGTGAATTTGTGTAACCAAGTACTGAATGTGCTTCCCCCAAGGTCACTCTGGCAGTTACCTGGTTTCCATCGCAAAACACTTCAAGTAATATAGCTGCTGTGGTTCATATGAGACCCTGAGGTTGAGGTGGAAAACACCTTGGCTAGGCAGCCTGGACAGAACAGATGGGAACTTTGCTTGTGATTGGATAGTTGGTCCTGCTATTGCATAACTCTCAGAAGATGGCAGAGACTGGGGGGAAGGACCTGCCCAACAGACCCCGTGGAGTGAACATCGTTTGACAATTCCTGTTGGCTAAAACATCTGAGAGATTTCTGCATTCAGCAAGTCATGAGAGCAGCCTCATTCAATGAAGGCGCTACTGGAGACTCGGGTACAGAAGATGTGTGCGATGCCACAGTGTCCTCAAGCCATAGTGGGGACTCCACACGTGGTGGTTATGTGTGCCTGGAGACTAAGCCCAGAGGGAATTAGAAGACGGAGATGGAGGGACTGGGGATTGAAGGGTGCAGCTCCTGCATATGCAGCCAGTGCTTTAGCCTTGCTCTCATAGGTATTCTACCCCACACAAGTCCTAGGACCCAAGAAGTGGGCTCTCTGAAATAAGAACCTGAGCCCTTTCCACCCAAATTATTCTCATACTCAGAGGTCAGTGGTTCCTGATCAAAACATGCATAAGACCCACCTGAGAGGAGTTATTAGAATTGTGGCTCCTGGGCCCATCTTCAGAGAGTCCACTTGGTCAGGCTGAGGTGATACCTAGATATCTGGATAGTTCAAGGACACTTTCTATTTTTTCCTTAACATTTTGGTTGTTTTGTTTTTTAAAGATTAAAAAAAAATTTTTTTTTAATGTTTATTTTTGAGAGAGAGAGACTGAACACAAGCGGGGTAGGGGCAGAAAGAGAGGGAGACACAGAATCTGAAGCAGGCTCCAAGCTCTGAGCTGTCAGCACAGAGCCTGATGTGGGGCTTGAATTCATGAACAGTGAGATCATGACCTGAATCTAAGTCAGATGCTTAACCAACTGAGCCACCCAGGCGCCCCTAAAGATTTTTAAGTAATCTCTGCACCCAATGTGGGCTTGAATTTACAACCCGAGATTAAGAGCACATGCCCCACCGACTGAGCCAGCCAGGCACCCCTATTTTTTTTTTTAACATTTTGTAAATAGTAATCTCAAAATCGTATATCCACATATCGCTTTCCTCTTTGTTAGTTTTATTTAAGTTTGTGGCTTTTTTTTCCTTTTTTGGCAAAAACACTAGATGCCACATCTATTACATGTGACCCAGAGGCTCCTTTTAATGAGAAACAGAAATCCATTCTCCCCTCCCCCATTTTAGAATACAGATATCAAAATAATCCTACACATAATTTTGATACAACTAGGCAGCGAAACTGTTGAGGGCCACAAGACCATCCCCACATCCCGAGATTTCCAGGCGATTTCATGAGACTCAGCATATCCTCATACTCACAGCTAAGGCTTATTGTAGTGATGTAGCAAGGACACACAGGTGGACCATAAGGAGAAAGGTGAAGTCTGGGGAAATCCACGCACAGGATTTCTCTCTTCTCTTCTCCCCTCTTCTGAGGGGGTCACACAATGCACTGAGATGATGATGGGAGTTTAAGTTCACTGTGATTTCCACACCGAGAATTTGAAGAAGACCAATAAGGAGCTCAGTAGGCTGGGGCTCAAGGAAGACACAGCTCTGGTACGTACGTGGATGGCAAGCAGGATTGCAGGGACAAGAGGACAGATTGTGATGCAATCTCTCCCTCTTCTCTCTCCCTCTTCTGAGGGGGTCACACAATGCACTGAAGGCCAGGCAAGTAGGCACCTTCTGTCTAAAACATACCACATTCCAGACTCCCAGAAGGAAAGCAGGTGTTCAGTGTAAATCACATCGTTTGCATATTCTGGGCACAGTGAGACATGCTTATCAGTTGGGATACACACAAAACTCTAAAAGCCAAGTTGCCAGGTGTCAGCCAAGGGCCAGGCCAACCCTGAAAATGGGACCTTGTAACAGGTGGAGCCTAGGCTGCCATATTAGTCTTCTTTGTGCAAGCTCTCATGCCTCTTCAAACATGAATATATTTAGCCGTGTTCACAGTACCTGTTCCATTAGTAGTTCAGACTATTGCCCTGGCTGCTCAAGTGGGTAAAACACACAGTTCATATAAATCCTGCTTGAGGCTGGTTTTCAGAATCACACCTCCATACCTCAGACTTGACACTCCTTGCCATGATTCAGTTTGTAGACTCAAATCCCATTTGGATCGTTCCAGGCTTAAATGACACAGTACCTTGATAAGAAAACAAAAAAATGATATTGTCTTTTTTTCTTCTATAAATACCCTAAACATAAAACATAAATTTATGTTTAAACTTTTTTTTTTTTTTTTTAAATGTAAGCTCTATGCCCAACATGGGGTTTGAACTCACAACTCTGACATCAAGAGTCACATGCTTTACCATAAGTCAGCTAGGTGCCCTGGTGTGTTAAACACCACTAAGAACGTTAAACATTCTTAGTAATGTTCAGGTCCAGTTTACTAGCTAAAGACATGTTGCATCATGGTATTTAATGAAGATAGCATGAGCAGAATGTTCTTGACCTAAGATGACTCTGAGATACACTAATTGTACATTTGTCCTTCTGGGGGCTGTGGAAGCTTCTGATTTTCTTTCAATATCATCAGCTCTTAGCATCTTAATTCTTGAGGATGTGATGCTGAGGCTGTATGAATTTTGCTAGTTGGCTGTCAACAAATGTGCTCTGTGTATATAACATCACCCAAGAATTATTTACACTATTCATATTCATTCTTGTAGAAACGGAACGGATGGAGGAGTTCTGGATATTTAGGTCCTTCCTCCACTTTCAGGTTGCATATTCTGTTTTCACAATCTGTCCTCTTGTCCCTGTAATCCTGCTTGCCATCCACATACGTACCAGAGCTGTGTCTTCCTTGAGCCCCAGCCCACCAAGCTCCTTGTTGGTCTTCTTCAAATTCTCGGTGTGGAAATCACAGTGAACTTAAACTCCCATCATCATCTCAGCAGTTGATCAGCAGCAGCAGCAGCAGCAGTTGACACTTGGATCTGTCACCTCCTCCTCCACACCACTGGTGGCTGGTTGCAGATCTCACAGAGAGAAACTCAGTCACGCTGTACAAGTGATTGTTGCTGCAAGGGATGCAGAGGGAGTCAAGACAAGGAGGCTCTGGTAACCAGCAACACCCATCATAGCCATGATGAGCTGGACAACACCCCTTTCCCCTCCCACTCAATTGCCAACCCCAGTGGACAGAGAGCATGACTAGTAAATCACCTGTAAGCAGACATGAGCCACTGAAAGTGGGGTCTTGTTTGTTAGTTCAACAGAAACTAGTTCATCCTAATACCATCTGACATAAAAAATATGTAATTAAAAAAAATAATTCTAACCCACCCCACCTTCCACACACACACACAATGTCAGTTCATAAGGGTAGGGCTGTTGTCTGCTTTACTGCCAAACAGTTCCTGGTACATAATAGCCATTCTTGGTCCAATGAAGAAGCGCTGGAGAATCATCTCATCTCATCTCATCTCATCTCATCTCATCTCATCTCAACTCAACTCAACTCAACTCCAGCACTGGAAGGATGATGAAGGAAATAGAGAGGAGCAGATTTGAGGAGGAATTGTATGAGATTAAAGACTCACTAGTCATATTTGGTGAGTTTTCCTTAATGAACATGCTGTGTGGCCTGAGGGACTTTTATGCCTACCTCTCTGTTCCTCAGTTCCCTCCCCTTAGATGAAGGATGTTATCCACGTCTCACTTCCTACTGCAAAGACTGGAACTGATCTCCTGACTTCCAGAGAAGAGGTTGACACATGAGATGTCAATCTTACTCTCTCAGGGGTTGGGGATCAAGCAGTCACCCTGTGTGTGTGTGTTGGGGGGGGGGGGGGGGGGTTCAGGAACAAAGAGTGAGTTAGTGGTCAAGACTTGGCTGGAACTATGATCTCTGGAGAGGAAAATGAAGTGTCACTCCATAGAGCCATGCCCAGCTGTGTTCTCAGACATTCTCGTGTGTAAGAATCTGTCTAGCTGGAGTTGGAGAAGATGTAGATAGCTCGATGCTGGTTTCTGTGTCTCCTGCACATGGTGGAAACCCTTCGCACATTGCCGGGCTCAGAGGGAGTGGGAAGGGATTGCCCTTTGTCTGCTGCACATTGAGGTCACAGATCTAGCCATCCCAGGTAGAAAACAGCTTGTTCATCAGTCCAGATTTGAGGATTCTACATCTGCCCACTTCATAGCAGGACCCTTTCCCTAACAGATCTGGGGATTCCAGTCACACTGTATCCTGATCTTGGAAACGCTCTGCTCCAAAGGGGCTGCCTCCCCCAGCAGTTTTCCTGGTGTTTGGCCACAGCTGTGCTGAGCTCTCCAGAAAGATGCTCAAAGAAACCCAGCATCCTTCTCCCATGAGGTCAAGCTGTTCCTAGCTGCCAGGCAGAGGGCCCAAGCTGGGTCTGCCCCAGAGAATCTGGAACAGGGAGGGCACCCAATAAGCGCTAGATAACTAACACAGAATGATTATATAATAAGCAAATGGTCTGAAATTAGCTGGAAAAAGTAAAGCTAAGACATCCAAAGTGCTTAGAAGAAAGGATTCAAACATGGCCTAGAAGTAGATACATAGATCTAACCTAGGGAAATGCAAATTTAAAAGGCCAGTCACTGTTCCATGCCATTTGGCTTTGCAAGGATTCTTTTAAAATTGTAAAGCCCATACGTCAGAGGTTGGTAAGGGAGATACACTGATGCAGAAGTGTCAAGGGGTATAATTTCTGGAAAGACCCTGGGGTATGAAGAGCTCTACAGGGTTTCAGACCACTTGATTCAATAACCCTCTCTGTTCTGCAGAGGGATATTTTATGTTAATAAAAGGTAAAATCTACAAAGATTTTAAATGACCATGAACCTTTAGAAATGGCACTACTGAAAAATAGTAGAAATACCAGGAAAAATGGGTAAATCTACAGCACAGTCATTTGGGGAAACTTTAACATATTTCTCAGGAAAAAAAAAAAATGGCTGTTTAAGTAGATAAGTGATTCACCATGAAATGATTAACAAGTTTGGCATAACAGTCACAATAGTTGTATTTACACACTCATAACACACACACACACACACACACACACACACACACACACACACACACAATTTGTGACCAAATGGATTTTCAAACAGTTTAATACATCACTCCTTCCAAGAACTCGGTGAGCCCTCTCCAACACTGACAAAGAGTTTCTTCACATCAACAAACTTTCCTCAGTGATTGCCTTGATCATGAGCTTCTCTCTCTGTCCCCCATTCTCCATCTGGGGTCCCATTATTGGCCCATGAGGCTTTCTGGATCTGTTCACTTAGGCTATTACCTTCCATCAAAATTTCCATCTCTTTATGTTTTGTTCTGTCATGAGCTATTTCTTCTGTGGTTCTCAACAGACACTCTCCTGCAGGCCAGTTTGTCTACTGAAGTTCTTAACCTAAAAGTCATTTTCTCACCCCCAGAAAGTCTCTATGCTCCAACTGGGGACCCCACTTTAAATAGATGAAGAGGAACTAATATCTCAATAAAGTTGTTAAAAATAATAAGGAAGGATCTTACATGCTTGTATGGAAAGATTTCTAGAATATTGTTAACTGAATAAAAGCAAGGTAAAATTCAATGCGTGGTAGCCACCACTTGTATAAGAGAATGAAAAAATATTTACATATATTTACTTGTGAATACATAAGGTGTCTCCAGAAGGACCTACAAGAAACTAAAAATAGTAGTTGCTAGTAAGTAAGGAAGTCAGTGGTGGGAGTCAAGGGACAGAGGAAGATCTCACCAGATACTGTAGTGCACCTTCTGAATTTCAAGTCATGAGAATGTATTACTTGCTTAAAAACATGTGTTTTATATTTTTAAAAACAATGATGAGGGACTGAACTAATAGGAAGGAACGAGCAGGAAAGATTTTTAGGAAGGTAAAAATCCACAAGCCACAGATTCACTTTTCTAGTATTACGTAACAAACATCCCAAACACAGTGGTTTAAAACAATAATTTCTTTAATTTCTTACCGTTCTATAAGTTGACTGGGTAGCTGGGTGGTTCTTTTCACTTAGGGCCTCTTGTGTGGTTTCAGGTCAACGCGATCAGGGCTGGAGACATTTGAAGGCTCAGGGTGAAGATTAAGGCTGGCGCTGGCTGCCAGCTGTGAGCTCAGCTGGGACTGTTGACTGGAGCACCGACATTAGACCCCTTCAAGTGGCCTAGGCTCCTCTCAGCATGGTGGCTGGGTTCTAAGAGAGGGTGTCCCAAGAATGAACATTCCAGGAGACCCAGGCAGAATCTGTAAAAACTTCTTATGATTTGGCCTCAGAAGTCGCACATCATCACTTTTGCTACATTTTATTGGATAGTCAGTCAGGGGCAGCCCAGACAGGGGGAGGGGATATAAATCCCATCTCCCGGTGGGAAGAGACACAAAGAATTTGGGGCTATCTTAATCCACCATGGATCCTCAGCGACCCATGGAGGAGTAACAGAGAGAAAGGAATCTTTCTCAAAGAATCTTAATCTTATATCAGATTATGATACAGAAAGCTGAGTAGGCTGAGGTGACATGAAGGAGGAAGCTTGGAGCACAAGAACAGCACATATGCTTTTGGACAGGTTATACCGAGGCACCCAAGGGACATAAAGTGGAGCCGCCCAGTTTAAAATATTAGCCAAGAGGGGCACCTGGGTGGCTCAGTCGGTTGAGCGTCCGACTTCGGCTCGGGTCACGATCTCGCGGTCCGTGAGTTCGAGCCCCGCGTCCGGCTCTGTGCTGACAGCTCAGAGCCTGGAGCCTGCTTCAGATTCTGTGTCTCCCTCTCTCTCTGACCCTCCCCCATTCATACTCTGTCTCTCTCTGTCTCAAAAATAAACATTAAAAAAAATTTTTTTTTAAATAAAATAAAATATTAGCCAAGGTAAGGAGAAAACTTGATATACACCTACATTTATTTAAGTTTCACAAGACAGTTCTTTGAGCATCTAGAGTCTTGCTATATTCTGTGATCTCTGCCTGGGACACTTCCCACCGAAACATCCCCATCGCTCCCATCCAATCTCCTTTAGGCCTCCCACTTGTGGATTTTCCCTCTTCAGAAAGTGGATTTTCAGGCACATAGAGGAATGGTGTGAGAATGCTCTAAAAGGGTTTTAAAAAAGATTTTTTTTTTAATGTTTATTTTTGAAGGAGAGAGATAGAGCGTGAGTGGGGGAGGGGCAGAGAGAGAAGGAGACACAGAATCCGAAGCAGGTTGCAGGCTTTGAGCCATCAGCACACAGCCCAATGCGGGGCTCGAATCCACAAACTGTGAGATCATGACCTGGGCCAAAGTTGGACGCTTAACCGACTGAGCCACCCAGGTGCCCCCTAAAAGGGTTTTAAAAAGAAAGATGTGGGGGCACCTGGGTGGCTCAGTTGGTTGAGCATCCGACTTCAACTCAGGTCATGATCTCACAGTTCATGAGTTCAAGCTCCGTATTGGTCTCTGTGCTGACAGCTCAGAGCCTGGAGCCTGCTTCAGTTTCTGTGTCTCCCTCTCTCTCTGCCCCTCCCCTATTTATGCTCTGTCTCGCTCTCTCTCTTAAAAATAAATAAACATTAAAAAATTTTTAAACATTAAAAATAAATTATCATCCAAAAGCTATTTGGTCAAAGAGGAAAATAATAAAATAAGTAAATAAAATAAAAAATAATCTGATGTTGTTTAGACAAAAAAAAAATATATCATATTATCATATCAAATATGATATTATCATATCATAATATATCAAACTCCATATCAAAACCAGAGGAATACATACAAAATTATTATCAAAGTATGCTTTCATTTTTTTAATGTTTATTTCTTAAAGATTTTCAACAAAAGAATTTTTTTAATTTTTTAATGTTTATTTATTTTTGACAAAGAGAAAGAAAGAAAGAGAGAGAGAGAGAGAGAGAGAGAGAGAGAGAGAGAGAGTGTGAGCAGGGGAAGGGCAGAGAGAGAAAGGGACAGAGGATCCAAAGCTGGCTCCAGACTCTGAGCTGTCAGCACAGAGCCCAGCGCGGTGCTTGAACTCCCCATGGGGCTTGACCTGAGCTGAAGTTGGACGCTCAACCAACTGAACCACACAGGCACCCTGAGAATGCTTTTTTTAAAAAAAATTTAGTTATTTATTTTGAGAGAGACAGACAACAGGAATCAGGGAAGGGCAGAGAGAGAGAGAGGGAGAGAGAGAATCCCAAGCAGGCTCCGCACCACCAGCACAGAGCCCAATGCGGGGCTCAAACTTACAAACCATGAGATCATGACCTAAGCTGAAACCAAGAGTCAGGAGGATGTTTAACTGACTGAGCTACCCAGGTACCCCAATGTTTATTTATTTTTGAGAAAGAGAGAGAGAGAGAGAGCTTGAGCATGAGCAGGGGAGGGACAGAGAGGGGGACAGAGGATCCAAAGCGGGCTCTGTGCTGACAGCAGAAAGCCCAACGCAGGTCTCGAACTCACGAGCCCTGAGATCATGACCTGAGCCAAAGTCGGATGCTTAACCGACTAAGCCACCCAAGTGCCCCTGGTGTCTTTATAAAAAGAGAAAAATTCGAGACAGACGTGCACACAGGGAGAAGTCATATGAAGATGAAGGCAGAGATCTACAAGCCAACGGATACCAAAGATTGCTGGGAAACCACCAGAAGTTGAGAAAAGAGGGATTGAGCAGAGTCTCTCTCTCATGCCCTCAGAAGGACCAAACCATATCAAAACTTTGATCTCTTGTAGCCTCCATAATTGAGACAATACATTTTTGTTATTTAAGTCACCCAGTTTGTGGTACTTTTTTATGGTAGCCCTAAAAAACAAATACAACATTTTGTTTTTGTTTTGTTTGGTTTTTTTTTTCAAAACCCCCACTTTATGGAAAATAACTACAGTTTCCAAAACAAGTAAATATTAGTGAGTAGTGTTGCATTATATTTTTGCAAATTTCTTTAATGTCTGGCTTGATGGAAGGCAGTTGGGTTTCCATAGCTGCTTGTGCCTTTGAGACTTGCAGAGTCTCAGTACTCTTAGTACTCTCAGTTCAGTCCTAACCTCTTCACTAGGAGACAACTGGACTCTGGCATGGCTTCTAGCAGCACAATGCTGTGTCCCTAGAAAGACACCATCCTCCCAGTGAAATGCCTGCTGACTGCCTCCCTGAGAAATGCTGCCAGGAGAATTTGCTGTTTGTTCTGGTGAACACCCAAGGATAGCCTCCTGACCTCCTCTTCTTATAGCATTTACTAAAAAAGAGCTTAGAACTGAATTCTTTCTGTCTGAGATGTCTATGTACATCCTACAACTCAGAGTCTTTTTTAAGGAAAGTTTCCTTTGAAACAGAATGGTCAGAAAGGAGAGGGCTGCTGTCTCTAGTCTCTGTGGGAGGGTAGAACCCTAACTTTGATAATCACCAGGCAACAGCACACTGGCTCAATCATATTTACACTGACCAACACTTTGTAGTTTTCCACATGAGTCCTGCTCTCTCCCCCTTCTGATTCCCTTATTCTTCTTTAAAAGGCCCAGTCACCTCTGCACAAATGCAAGTGGGGCTCAGTGCTTTCCCCCACTGTCAGCAGTTACTGAATAAAATCTGTTTTCACCATGTTAATCAATGTCCATTTTGTTTACCTTTAACACTATCATTCTGTTGCAATATTACACATCCAGAAGTCTCTGGAAAACTCTATTGTACATTCGTGAGAAAATGGGAGTGGGGGGGAAAAGCTATTATTATGAACTCATGGGTTTTTTTCCTTCCTTTTCAAGTTTTTATTTAAATTCTGGTTAGTTAACATATATGGTAAAATTTGTTTCAGGTGTAGAATTTAGTGATTCATCACTTACATATAACACTCAGTGCTGAACTTAGTTTTGAACTCACCAACTCACAGGGTCTCTGAAGCTCCAGGGTGTCCCTGGCCCACACTTTGAGAACTACTGCAACAGACAAATGTCCTATAATATAACCAAGGAGAAAACAAAAATATAAGTAGTAGAAAATTAAAAAATTGAAACAATAGGGAAACATCATGCATTGAAGCTTCAGCACTATTAGAGCCAGGAGGAAAGTTGTGCCCAGTGACTCATTCCATATAAATACATGGGGCTGCTCTAAGATAACAGACTCAACCCTCCCTCATCTTTTCCACCCTTTTGGGGCTGCTGCAGAGAGGAAGGCTATACTTCCTCCTGGGACTTTTCTGCCCACCGAGAAAGGAATACTGCCTGGAAATTGTGTGAGAACCCAGTAGTGGCCACATTCAGTCTCCCGGAGACTGCCTGATTCATGGTTCCCACAGCAGCTCCTGCCCTCTGCTCAAGTCAGTGAAGATGCCTGACAAATGCCCCTCCTGATGCTGCTGACCCCTGCCGCGCTGGGCACTGGGCGGGGTGGCAAGGGAGATGCCCAGCATTGCCAGCTAGGACGCGCAGGCCCCGGATCTCAAAGCAGGGCCCCCCACTCCCGCGTGGACAGACGCGCACCTTCAATGGGGGCTGGAGGAGCAAAGGCCACCTAGGCGCCGCGGACGCGCGGAAACACGAACCCCCAGCTGCCAGGCTGGGAGGACGGACGACCCCCAGCACCAGGGTCCCCTCGGAGCCCGCCCCGGCGCCACAGCCCTCGGCGGCCCCCGGACGCCGCCGCCCGCCCGGCAGGCCTCGCGGGGGTCTGCGGCAGCAGCGCCCCCAGTGGCCGGAGGCCCGAAAGAAGGACAGTCCCATTGGCCCGAAGCCAGAAGGCTCTCATTGGTCGAAGATTCGACGAACAGAGGTTTCCATTGGTCAGGCTCTGAGGCACGCCGCACGGCCTTCTGGGAGTTGTAGTTGCAGCGTCACCAGCGCGGCCGCCATTGTCCCGCGGGCGGCGAGTGGAGTGGTCCCTGAGGCGGGGGCTGCTCTCGGGTTTACGGCCGCTTCGGGCTCCTGTTCTCGACCTGTCGGTCCAGGATGAACCCCGAAAAGGAAGCGACAGCATTGGAGATGGCTACAGGGCTGCCAGCGGAATGGCTTCAGGTAAAGTAATAATAATAACGATTGCAGCGGGTCCAGCGTCTCCCGCAGGTATTGGCCCTTTAACCCTGGCAGCGCACGGTGAGCAGGGCCCGGGCCTTATCCCCCTTTACACATGAGAAAACTGAGGCGCAGTTCAGGGCGCGCTGACTGGCCCGACTGGTGAGGGTGGAGTTTGGATTCGAACCCGGGCCATCAGGTCCCCCAGTGCGCATGCTCCCCTAGTACGCCAGTTTCCTTGTTCTGGGATGGGGCTTAGTATCATTTCCTAGGACCAGGCTGGCCCGGCTCCCGCCGATTGCTTTCCCCGCGAAGGCCATCTGCCATGTGATGGTGTCAGTGGAGCGCCGAGATGGCAGGTATTTCCGAATAGAAATGCTTTAATTCACGGAGCCAGCAAACACTCCCCGAGAGCCCTGCTCCGCGAGGCCCCTGGCCAGGGGGCTGGGCACAACCCCTGAGGATGATGACAGGTCACCAGGCACGGCATAACTGGGGCGGGAGCGACTACCGGGGCTGGGCTCCTTCCCAGCACCTCTCCCTCGCGGGGGCTTTGGGCGAATTGCACACTGGGCGGTCCGTGCCTGCAAGGCCATCTGGGAAGGTGCCTGTTTCAAAGATCCTGCAATTGTAGACAAAGTGGCCGCTCCCTGTGTTCTCCATAAAGTGCTGTCTCCACGTGGCAGAAACCAAAAATAATTCATAATTCCTGAAGCTCCGCATCTTTGAAATTCCGGACTTACTGTGTTTTGTTGTTGTTGTTTACCAGGATTTGCATTATTTCAGATTTTGTATGCAAAGTGAGATTATTGATAACCTTAGATTTGCATGTTTTCAGATATGTGTTATGCAGATTTGCATTAAATCACACTTTAGTGGGGCACCTTGGTTGAACATCTTTTTTTTTTTTTAATTTTGTTTGTGTTTATTTATTTTTGAAAGACAGAGGATGAGCCGGGGAGGGGCAGAGAGAAAGGGAGACCCAGAATCTGAAGCAGGCTCCAGGCACTGAGCTGTCAGCACAGAGCCCAACGCGGGGCTCGAACTCACAGACCGTGAGATCACGACCTGAGCCTTAACCGACTGAGCCACTCAGATGCACCGAGGGTCTGACTCTTGATCTCAGCTGGGGTCTTGATCTCTTGGTGGTGAATTTGCCTCCAGCTGGGCATGTGAAGCCTACTTTGAAAGAGAAAAAAAATCACACTTTGGTCTGCAGTGGATGGAGGGGGTGGGGCAGAGAATGAGCAATGTCAGTGTAAAACAATAATTAAGGCAGTCAAAACAGATTTTATTCAGAAACTATTGCAATAGAGGGAAAGAGACTTCAGTATAGAACTGGACTCAATTCCAAATACTACAAGTAAAAGTGGGAATTTCTAGCTGGGTTCTGGGGTGGGTATAATTCTTGCTAAACTGACCTAGGGATTCTTGCTGAAGCAGGCCAAGTGATCAGATATTACCTGAAGGATTCTGTGGGATGAGGACTTTGAAACGATACAGAGAGTAATTAGATATGGTGGGTGGGTGTTCTGACTAAACCAACTCTTTTTCTTTTTTTTTCCGACTAACCCAACTCTTATGAAACGGGGTGATGCAAAGTGGACATAGAAGCCCAGAGCTCAAGGCCTAGTTGAGAAAAGGGTTCAGAGGAATGAGATTCTCTCAAGGAGAGTCTGTCAGCAGTAAGATAAAGTGTATTAGTTATCTGTTGCGTGTAACCCAAAAACCTAGTGGCCTAGAACAACAATAAATATTACCTCAGTTCTGATAGCAGAAATCCTTGAATGATTTGGCTGGTGGTTCTGGCCTAGGCCCATGAGGTTACCATCAAGATATCAGTGTGGACTGCTGTCATCTGAGACTTGACTGGGGTTGGAGGATCCACCTACAAGACAGTTCACTCACATGACAGCCCCTCCCCATGTGGGCCTCTCTGTGGAGCTGCTTGAGTGTCCTCACAACATGGCATCTGGCTTCCCAAAGAGTAAGTGGTCCAGGAGATGGCAAGGTAGAAGCTCCAATGCCTTTTGTGCCCTGGGGTCAGAATTTACACACTCATTGGTACGGTATCCTATTGGTTGCCCAACCGTATTGGTTGTCAAACCTGCACAGTATAGGAGGGGACTGCATAACTACACAAGGACTGGGGACCACTGAAGGCCATCTTGGAGGCTTGCCACCACAGGAGGCAAGGAAGTTGAGGGCGTTGAGGTCCAGTGTATAGCTTTCTGTGGCTGCTGTAACAGAGTACTAAAGACTTGGTGGTTTAAAGCAATACACATTTATTCTTACAGTTCTGGAGGTAAGAAGCCTGAGATCAGTTATACTGGGCAGAGCCACCCCTGGAGGATCTAGGGGAGAATCGGTTTCCTCACCTTTTCTAGCTCTAGTGGCCGTAGTCCTTGTATTCCTTGGCTAATGGCCCTTTGTCTGTCTTCAAAGCCAGCAGCATGGCATCTAGCCATAGTGGTCACATTGCTTTTTGTCTTCTGTAGTTAAATCTCCCTCCACCTTCTTAGAAGGACATTTGTGATTGCATTTAGGGCCCACCTGGATAATCCAGGATAATTTCCCCATTTAAAAATCCTTAATCACATTCACAGAATCCCTTTTGCCATTTATGGTAACATTCACCAGCTCCAGAAACTAGGACCTGGGTATCTTTGGAGGCCATTACTCAGTCAACCATAGCCAGGCTGAAAGAGGCCATCCTGTACCCAAAGGTGAAAAGGAGCCATTCAAGATTTTTTAAAGCAAGTATAGCTTGGGTTTGAGAAAAAACATTAAAGCATCTGGGAAGGTGGGGGTAGGAGAAATACTGAGAGCTAACTAGGATGCGGGGAGGGGGCCAGTGACCAGGTGCTGGATGATGCCAGGGTGGCCTGGTCAGCTGTGGGAGTGTGTGGAGTAAAGGAGTCTGATAGCCCATCTCTCCAGGCACCAGTAGTGCAGAACAGGAGGAGAGCCACAGGGGTCTGAGGTGGAGCAGCAGAGAGGGCCATGAAAAAGCAAGGAATGGGCTCCTGCTAGAATTCCAGGAGAGACATGAAGGACTCACGTAATGCCACTGAGAGCTCTTATGGCCTGGAGAGATCAGTACTCAGTGGGCCTGGCGCCTGGGCTGTTACTGAGGACCCATGCAGAGTGGGTGATAGTTGAGGGGGCGAGGCAGGAAAAGCAGGAGGCACAGGGAGCATATATCAGAGCTGGAGGACCTGAGTGGCATATGAGGACATGGGGACAAGAACAGAGACTTCTGTTTCCAACCAAAGGGTTCTCATGCTTCCTGAACAATTTTTGTCAGAGTTGTATGCCACCTGTACTATAATTTCTTTAAAATTTTAAAGCCTTCTTGTGTTTTTCTTAACATACCCCTTTATAATTGAGGTATTTAGTAAGTGATTGTGATTTGCATTTCCCTGGTAGCTAATGATATTGAGCATCTTTTCAAGTGCTTATTCAGTATTTGTATATTTTATATTTTCTTTGAAGAAATACCTATTTAGGTCCTTTGCCCTTTTTAATTGTGTTGTCATTATTATTGAGTTGTAAGAGTCCTTTATATTTTCCAGATACAAGTCACATACAAGATTTGTGATTTGCTATTATTATTTCCCAGTATGTGGATATTTTTTCACTTAATTTTTTAAATTAATTTATTTTTTTAATTTGAGAGAGAGAGAGAGCGAGCACGAGTGGAAAAGAGGGGCAGAGGGAGAGAGAAAATCCTAAGGAGGCTCCATGCTTAGCAAGAGCCCAATGTGGGGCTCAATCCCACAACCCTAGGATATTCACCTGAGCTGAAACCAGGAGTCAGATACTGAACCAAGTGAGCCACCCAGGTTTCCCTCTTTTCATTTTCTTGATAGTGTCCTTTGAAGCACAACAATTTTTAATGTTGATGAAGTCCAACTTATTTTTTTCTTTTGTTGCTTGTGCTTTTGCTGTCAGATTCTAGGAACTCTTCACCAATCCAAGATTGTGAAGATTCATTACTATATTTTCTTCTAAGAGCTTAATAGTTTTAGCTCTTACGTTTGTCTTTTATCCATTTTGAGTTAACTTTTTATATGGTGTGAAGTAGAGGACCGATTTTATTCTTTTGCATCTTGTCCTGTAGAAAGTGTTTCACAACCACTTATTCCCCATCACAGCCCCCAAGGAATGACTTTGTAAACAGGGAAGCATGGCAATCGAAGTGGTTACCTGCTCTATGCTTCTTGAGGAAGAAGTAGCAGAGTCAAAACTCAGATCCAGAAATATCTAGCTTCTGACAGTGGCCACACCGAGCCCACAGAAGGGTTTCATTTGTAGGACATGTTTTAGATACGTTGCATCAACTTACAAAAATTAAAAGTTTCATTTAAAAATGTGGCCTAATTTTCAGCTACTCACTAGAGATGGGCAGTTCTGACCATATGAGGCCTGAATTTCCCCCATGATCAGTTGGTTCTGAGTCCCAGCTGCCCCTTCAAATAGGGCATATATTACCCATCACCTGCAGTGTCACCTCTCACAGGTTAAGCACCCTTGTAGGCTCTTCCAGTAGCCCACTTCCGTCTTTGATGAGCCTGCCTGGTCCCTGAAGATAGGTGAGTTTCTGACTCCAACTATAAACCCCTCTTTTCAGGTAGGATACTGAGTCTTGCCTTGAATCTGAGAGCTATTTAATGTATCAGTTAGATGTTACTATGTAACAAACTATCCTAAAGGTTAGTAGCTTAGACCAGTAACTGTTTCTTTAACCCACAGATCTGCAAGTCAGCAATTTCTGTTTGCACCTGCACCTGTCTGAGATCAGTTGTAGGTCAGCTGTGGGTGGCTTCCATCTTGCTGGGATACTTTCATATGCCCTCACTATACAACCTAAATGTGACAGTCCAGTAGGTGCCCAGTGAGACCTGACTTGGCATTATTCAGAATGTGCACGCTCTCAGGACACTGGCCTGCCCATCTTCTGCTTCTCCATTCCTCCTTCTCTTCCTAAGAGCACTGACGGGGGCTGTCCAGCTGATCAAGAGTGCGTGTGATATTTCAGGAGCCGGTGACCTTCCGGGACGTGGCTGTGGACTTCACCCAAGAAGAGTGGGGACAGCTGGGCCCCGCCCAGAGGACCCTCTACCGTGACGTGATGCTGGAGACCTTTGGGCATCTGCTCTCTGTGGGTAAGGCCTGCTTCCCCAGCTGATGATTGGATTCCTACAGTGACTTATTTTTTATGTGTTATAGGTCATAGGGCCTCTGGTATGAGGACTTGATCTTGGGCTGGGGGACAGGGATCTTGCATTCTCATTCCTTGTGGTACATACAGGCAGGAGGAGGTTTCTGCCCTTTTCTGTCCCAATGCAAAGCCGTCACCTTATTGTGAGATGTCCTCATGCCCTATCAGGAGTGTAGGGCTGGATTCTGAGCTGGTTCTTTCTGTGGCAGGTCCCCACATCCTGTGTCTTTCCCTTGTTCCAGGGCCTGAGCTTCCAAAACCTGAAGTCATCTCCCAACTGGAGCAAGGGGCTGAGCTGTGGGCAGCGGAGAGAGGAATTGCCCAGGGTCACTGTCCAGGTGAGAAGCTGCCAAGTGGGAACTCCTAATGGGAGCAGCCCAAGAGGTGACTACAGATGTGCTGCTTGGAAAGGGTGGTGTGTCAGGGTCCCCAAGAC
This sequence comes from Panthera uncia, assembly GCF_023721935.1. Lineage (NCBI taxonomy): Eukaryota > Metazoa > Chordata > Mammalia > Carnivora > Felidae > Panthera > Panthera uncia. The sequence goes on along the minus strand of NW_026057588.1, from coordinate 1,800,724 downwards.
CCCAAAGAGCCAGTGATTACAGCGAAAGAATATAGAGGAAAGTCGGCAAGGAGAAAAGGCAGATGGGGTGAAGTCCAGAAGCCAGCCAAGATTCCACAGTTCCTTCCTAGTAGAGTCACACTGTACATGCGTAGTTCCCACAGTAGTGAGTTGTGACGACACATGAGGAATGCTAGCTCCCAGGGAAGCTTGTTAGAGGCTCAGTGCCAGGGTGTTTCATTGGGCGCTGGTCACTTAGGCACCCTGTGCCTGGCACAGACCAAGATTCCAGACTCGCAGGAGAGAGCAGGTGCTCACCGTAAACCATACTGTGGGCACAGTTTGGGCACAGTGAGCCACTCTTATCAGTTAGGGTGGTGGGAACTCTCTTGAAATCCAAATTCCCACACGCAGCCCAGGGCCAGTCTCAAAACTGGCCCCTCTAACGATGGTAGCCTTAGGCCTGCCCAGTTAGCTTTTCTCTGTGTAGGAGGTCTGCGCCCTGCTCCTGTGTTCTCTGTTCTTCTCATCCGGGCTCTCCCTTCTCTGAGCACAGAGACCATCTGCCTCTCCTCCAGTGGTCAGAATCCCACCCTGTCCTCCCTCTCATGTTCTCTCTTGCCACCTCAGTGTGCCCTTGCCACAGGATCATTTCTAATGTGTGAACTTGCTCTCCATCTTCTCCATTTTAATCTTTCATGTCCGGATTCTGTAAACCTGTTCTCCACACCCTTGTGTTCTCTCAGCAACAAGGATTGTATTCAGCTCTAAATATCTGAAACCTGGGCTAGAGTACTCAAAAAAAGAAGCAATTTTTTTCACAAAGCAGCCACTGCTGCCTCTGACTCAGTATTCAGTGGCAAGGCTTATGGTTCTGATTCTTCTGGCCTTTCCTTGAGGTTATGGCATGGATGCAGCAGCTCTGGCCATCACATCTGTGCTCCAGGCAGGGGGTGTGGATGTGGGAAGAATAGTGCCAGTAACATTTCACCCCTTTTATCTGAATTCACTCCAGATTTCGTCCTATGAGGTCTCCTTGGTCAGGAATGGGTCACATCTACCTGCCCTTATGCCACTAGGGAGTCTGGAAAGGAGGCCTAGATTGTCATAATTGGCTTATGCCTGTCACAATCCCTTCTCTGGGACTGGTGCATTGGTACCCTGAAGTGCGTTGGAAGAAGGAGGCTATGACAGTGGGATACACGGCCAGCAGTACCTGCTGCTCAGCCTCTGACACCACCCAGGGCTTTTTGACCTGCAGGGAATCACATGTACCTCCACAATGAGGTGTAGCCTACTACCCGAGGGCTAGGGTGAATCTGCAGCAGATGGAGAAGTACCATGTCTCCTCTGAGGCAAAAGAGCCTGAAGTGCCCCACATGTTTGACATCCTCCAGTCCCCAGTGCTGGCCTGCACCCCCAGGCCCTGAGCCAACTCCTACCAGGCTAGTCCCCTTCTGGATGCCATGGTCCCCAGCGGACCATAAATTTCACCATGTAAAACATACAATTTAGTGGTTTTGAGTATATTCACAGATTATACCCATCACCACTGTCAAGTTCGAGGACATTTTAATGGCTCCAAAGTCACCAATTAGCAGTACCGTGATTTGCTTCTACCCATATAACACTTGTGACACCCAATGTGTGGGGTTTTTTCCACACCAACAAACCGTTCTCCAACTCTCCAGTTACTAGCTGGGTGTCCAACAATTAAGTCCAAGTCTGACACTATCTACCTGGAGTTAGTGTAGACCCCACAGCCTGAGGACTCTGTCTCTTAAGAATGCCTCCACTTCAGGGGCGCCTGGGTGGCGCAGTCGGTTAAGCGTCCGACTTCAGCCAGGTCACGATCTCGCGGTCCGTGAGTTCGAGCCCCGCGTCAGGCTCTGGACTGATGGCTCGGAGCCTGGAGCCTGTTTCCGATTCTGTGTCTCCCTCTCTCTCTGCCCCTCCCCCGTTCATGCTCTGTCTCTCTCTGTCCCAAAAATAAATAAAAAAACGTTGAAAAAAAAATTAAAAAAAAAAAAAAAAGAATGCCTCCACTTCAGATGCCAGTTGACAAGTCAGGGCATCCCATACCTCTGACTGACGAGCTATAAATCAGGGGTTCCCATGACCCTCTCCTTAGGTTCAGTAATATGCTTTTACAGCTCACAGAACTCAGGGACACTATTTATTACTGGTTTATTATAAAGGATAAAATGAACAGCCAGATATCAGGGGTTGGGGTCTGCTGGCTCTGAAGGTGAAGGAAAGGGCCATGGAATGTAGTCAGTCTCGTGGAGCTGGAAATGGCACGGAAACAGATTCTCTCCTAGAGCAGCCAAGAGTCATCCAGCCCTGCTGATACCTTGACTTGGGACTTCTGACCTCAGAACTGTGAGAGAAGTGTGGTCTCTTAAGGCGATACGTTTGCAGCACGTTGTTAGGGCAGCTACAGGAAGCTGATACCCTTGCCTTCGCTGCACTGTAAGGAAGTGGGGAGCCCGCCTGCCTGCATGCAGTTCTTGTTCTGGAGGGTTCTGCGACCTGGGCTGGTCCTCCCAAGGTGTCCTACAGACATGAGGGTACCTCCACTTGGGTATCCGACCTACCAAACTTCGGTTTTCTAAAACTGAGCTCCTTGTCTGCCTCCCAAGCCTGCTCCTTCGATGATTTGCTCAGTATCTATTTCCCTGGCTCCTGAGGACTGGGCTTTTCATGTGTTGGGGTTGCAGTTTCTCCCCAGCATCAGGGGCCAGACAGTGAGTATTTTAGGCTGTGTGGGCTAAGTATACTCACTATTTGTTTTCTGTTCTCTCTGAAACGAATTACCATAAACTTAGCAGTTTAAAACAACACCCATTCGTTATATCACATTTCTGTCAGTCCTGGCTGGTTTGTCTGCTCCAGGTCTCACAAGACTGAAGTCAAGGTCCTGACTGGGCAGGGAACTCAGAGAGAATCCAGTTCCGGGTGTGGTCAGACAGAATGCAGGTCTGTGTGACCATAGGATTGAGGTTCCTGTTTCCTTTGAGACTGTTGTGCAGGAGTTGTTCTCAGGAAGTGCACCCATTTCCCAAGTGAAGTCCTCCTGTGCAGCCAGCCTCTCCCTTTTACCTCCTTCTGCTTTTAAGGGCTCTGGGGGCTACTTCAGGCCCATCCTGATAACCCAGCATCATCTCCCTATTTTAAGGCTTCAGGTCAGCTGATGAGTCACCTGCCAAGTCCCTTCCTGGCAGTACCTAGATGAGTGTCTGATTGCACAGCCAGGGACATCTTTAGAATTCTGCTTCTGTCATACACCCTTCTCTTTTTTTCCTGCAGCCCTTAAAAACATAAAAAATACTCGTAGTTGGGGGCTGTAGTCTGCCAGCCCCTTGTCTAAGGCCAGTGCCTGGGCCTGTGGCAGGTACTTGGGAGATTTTTGTCGAACGAATGAAAGCATGAGACTGTTTCTGCAGATGAGGCACTTGGTGTCTGCACAGGAGCAGAACTGAGATTTTCCTAGAGGTGGGAGGAGTAGTAAGGATGGAGGCCCAACGTGTCCTCTCTGTGTTTTTTCCACCAACTTCCTCAGCTCTTTGGTACTCTTTTAGGCTGGGAACCTGGACCCGAAAGCCAAGCGTCACCCAAGAAGCAGGGCCTTCTTGAGGAGGAGCCATCCCATGTTGCGGAAAGGGAAGGCTTCCTGAGGGACACTCCCTGTCCCACCACACTAGGGAAACACTGGGAACGTGAGCGCCAGGTACAGGTGCCTGAGAAGGAACAGGATAATTTGAGGCAATTGGAAGTTAGTCTTGAGGAAGTACCAGTTCAAGATAAAAGCTATGAAAGTTTCAGACCTGGGGAAAACAGTGTCCTGAATGCAAACCCAGATCCATCCTCGGAGACTTCTAGGAGAGACTCTCTCTGTGCTTACGACTCACAGGCTATAAACTCGGAAGGTAACTCAAGCTCAGTCCAGCAGACAGGCTCCTCCGGCAAAGGGCCGTGTGACAGCAGTGACTGTAGCAAAGCTTCCAGTCAGGCCATTCCCATTACAGAACTCACCCGAAGCCAAGTACAGGATAAACCCTACAAATGTACAGACTGTGGGAAGTCGTTTAATCATAACGCACATCTCACAGTGCATAAGAGGATTCACACGGGAGAGAGGCCTTATATGTGCAAAGAGTGTGGGAAAGCCTTCAGCCAGAACTCCTCCCTGGTTCAGCATGAGCGAATCCACACGGGAGACAAGCCCTATAAATGTGCTGAGTGTGGGAAGTCTTTCTGCCATAGCACACACCTTACTGTCCATCGGAGAATTCACACCGGGGAGAAACCCTATGAATGTCAGGACTGTGGGCGGGCCTTCAACCAGAACTCCTCCCTGGGCCGGCATAAGCGGACACACACTGGGGAGAAGCCATACACTTGCAGCGTGTGTGGGAAGTCCTTCTCACGGACCACGTGCCTCTTCCTGCATCTGAGGACACACACAGAGGAGAGGCCCTATGAGTGCAACCACTGTGGGAAGGGCTTCAGGCACAGCTCCTCCCTGGCCCAGCACCAGCGAAAGCATGCTGGGGAGAAGCCCTACGAGTGCCGCCAGAGGCTGATCTTCGAGCAGACGCCAGCCCTGACGAAGCATGAGTGGGCAGAAGCCCTCGGCTGTGACCCACCTTTGAATCCAGATGAGAGGGCTCACCGAAGCGACAGGCCTTTTAAGTGTAATCATTGTGGGAAATGTTTTATTCAGAGCTCGCACCTCATCCGACACCAGATAACTCACACCAGAGAGGAGTCCCAGGGCCGGAACCGGCGACGGCTTGAGCAGTCCTTTGCCCGGGGCTCACACCTTGCCCGGCATCAGCACACACACTCCAGCGAGAACCCTGGGGGTGGGACAAAGGCAGGACAGCCCTCGAGCCGAGCGCTTGCCTTGTTTGACATCCATGAAATCATGCAAGAAAAAAACCCGGTTCACGTCATTGGGGTTGAAGAGTCTTCCATGGGTGCTTCTGTGTTATTTGACATCAGAGAATCCTCGTAGGAGAGAAACTCTACAGATGACTTTTGAACCACAGGTACAAAAATGTGGTAAGTCCACATAGTGCATTCACAGAAAGGGGGACTGGGGGTAGAAACGTCTAAAGTGACCTCTGATTCTTAAAGAAATGGTGCTTCCCAAATATTGGAGATTGATGGTTCTCAAATCTGCCAAGCCCAGTGCCCCCTTTAACCACACGTGTTTTGTGCTGTTCCCTCCATTACTGCAAAATGAATTCATAGGTAATGTAACCCACACACATGTACTGTAAAAAATCGATATACCGCCCCTTTTTGTAAAGCATAATTAAAACAAAAGTAATTTATGGTAGAGTGATGTGGACTGAGTTGGTGCGGTACCTCTCCACGTGACTGTGTGGGCCGTTGTGCCTGAACACCTACCTGGGGCATTGCAAGTGCCGTCTGGCATATGGGATATGGTATTGGTCATGGAAATAGTCTGAGTGGCATTCCAGTATGGGATGTGATTTTCCTAAGTGGTGACTAACTTTTGCAAAAGTTTTGGACAAAACAAAATACCATTGCATTTCTGGAAAATTCTGTATAAAATTCTAAGCGTGCAGGGTTAATTTGTGTTTCTATGTGAAGTTGACTTAGGATCTCAGTTCACACATGACAGACTTGTTTCACAGATTTGTACATGGTCCACAGGAGCCAGCTCTGCACTTCACAAGAGCACACTTGGCCCCCACCCACATGTCAGCTGCACCCATGCCCAGAGCAAAAGACAAAAAGGCCCCCATGAAATTCTGCTACATTCCCTGGGCATGTCACAGATCCTTTTGAAAGCCGTTGCCTTGAAATTGCCAGCGTTGCTTAAGCCAGAGGTTTTCCATCAGGGGTGGATTTGTCCTCCAGGAGACATCTAGTGATGTCTGGAGACATTTTTGGTTGTCATAACTGGCAGAACAGTGGGGTGCCACTTGGCAACTAGTGGATGCTGCTGAACACCTTCTAATGCCCAAGACCGTCCCTCAACAAAGAATTACCTAGCCCCAAATACGCCAAAGTAAAGAAACCATGCCCAGAACTACAGCCAACTTTTCCAGAGTCTAAATTGATCAGGGCTGCACTAACAGTCCTATACCTTTGATTTTAACAAATGATATCATTAACTGATTTATACCCAATGTGTCTAGGGGCGCCTGAGTGGCTCAGTTGGTTGAGCGACCGACTTCGGCTCAGGTCATGATCTCACAGTTTGTGAGTTCGAGCCCCGCATCGGGCACTGTGCTGATAGCTCAGAGCCTGGAGCCTACTTCTGATTCTGTGTCTCCCTCTCTCTCTGCCCCTCCCCCACTCATGCTCTGTCTCAGAAATAAATACACACAAAAAAAATTTATACCCAATGTGTCTTATAGTAGTCTTTTTGACCATTTTGCAGCATTCCTAATTGGTGTGAGAAAAAAAAAAAGAATCTACTTATTTTTCTGAGTAATCTAAATTTTAGCACTGTAGGGGCGCCTGGGTGGCTCAGTCAGTTGAGTGTCCGACTTTGGCTCAGGTCATGATCTCGCGGTCTGTGAGTTCGAGCCCTGTGTTGGGCTCTGTGCTGACAGCTCAGAGCCTGGAGCCTGCTTTGGATTCTGTGTCTCTCTCTCGCTCTCTCTGCCCCTCCCCCACTTGTGCTCTGTCTCTCTCTCTCTGTCAAAAATAAATAAACATTAAAAAAAAGTTTTTTTAATTTTAGCATTTTATCATGGACATCATAAAACATAGATAAGCCCCACTTTTGACCATTCTTCTTCCCTTCCCCATCAATGGTGTGGGGTGCAGCTTCGGGAATGTTCTACCTATCAGTGCCCTATGTGGAGGGGAGCTCCAGTGGTAACTTCATGGTTCTAGGCAGCTGTGGAAGCCAGGCCTACAATTGTCCCTTTCCCTCCACCTTGGCCCACAAAATGGCAGCTCCTAAAGGTCTCAGAATGGTTGCTGGGTGGGCTGAGGTTACAGTGGCCTCAGTGGGTTAGCTGGGAACAAACTTGTCACTCGCCTCCCTCTCCAGGCAGCAGAGATGATTACAAATGTTTCATTTCTCATTTCGGGTCGTGTTTTCTAGGCATAATGTTCCTACCGATTTCCTTATAGATGTTTTGAAACAGTCAGATAAACTCTTCAGAGGAAGTTACTATAAACTACGGAATACGTGGCTTTATCAGTTTATAAAAGTAATGCAAATTCTTTACTGTAAAACATGGAAGATGCACAAAAGTAAAATTTAATTCCTCATACTTCCACTATCCAGAGATGGTATTACCATTAAGATTTTGTTAATTTCCCTTGTAATTTTTTCATAACAATATAAATGTATACATAGAGTGTACATGTGGGTATATAGATCTTATACTCACAAAAAATATATTTCTAGTCGTGTCGTGTTTAGAAAATTGGAATCCTTTCTAGTAACTAGTTACTAATCCTAGTAACACATGCTTCTTAACTGTTTTGGGGTTTTTTTGAGCATTTTCCTCTGGCCATGAATCTCATGTAGCTTTTTAAATTACCTTTCAGGAGGGTTGTAGGAGCATGACCACCTAGCATTTTACCAGCCTTGACTTTTATCCAAAAGTGGGGGAGTCTTTTCTACATGTTTCCAGGGAGAGTAAAAAGTGATACAGCCTCTGTGAAGGGCAGCTTATCAGTTGCTATCTAAAATTACAGACACACACAGGGTGCCTGGGTGGCTCAGTCTGATAAGCTTCAGACTTCGACTTCATGATCTCGTGGTTCACAAGTTCAAACCCCATGTCAGGCTCTGTGCTGACAACTCAGAGCCAGGATCCCGCTTCTCAGATAATGTGTCTCCCTCTCTCTCTGCCCCTCCCCCACTAATACTCTGTCTCTCTCTCTCTCAAAAATAAAACATTAAAAAAAATTTTTTTAATAAAAATTAAAATTATAAATACACAAACTCTTTGTCTCAGTAAACCTGTTGCTGGGAGATATATTTGTACATTGTAGACTGTACATGGTTTCACTATGGTATTGATTTCAGAAGTAAAATTTGTAAACAACCTCAGTGTCCACCCTGGGGAACTGGGTTAGTGATTGCTGGAATGGAGCATGACACAGTCTTAAAAATGGGGACTGTCTTTATGTACTAATATGGGAAAGAGCTCCAAGATACGTTGTTAAATGAAAAGGTGTAAAACAGTATGTAAAGTATGTTTCCATTTGTGTAAAAAATCCTTTGCTTACACACACATACACACACATACACAATATCTCCTAAGGGTATAAAGTAACCAAGCATACTAGTTGCTCTTGGGGAGGAGAAGTGGGGGGAAAGGGATGAGGAATGATTTTCACTTTATATCTTTTGGTATTTTTGGAATTTTGAAATATGTAAAAGTATTACCAGTTCAAAAAATAAATTTAAATTAAAAATCTCAACTCTTTCAAGTTAAAGTAAGTTTGATAATTGGTTTCATTGTTTTCTGTCATACACACACACACTAAATTCTTAGCCACACCTGTTCTTATATAGGCACACATGCATGAACCTTGAGTTAATGGAACCAGTTAAGTATAAAATAGCTTTGACTTCACACATTTTCCTGCAAGCTATTTTAGCACATATATTTCTAAGTTATTTTATTAAATTCCCTGTATCAGCCCAAATTATGCCCACACGTAAATTGTGGCCAACAGCCAAGTTCCCCATTTTCAGTATCTCCTTGTACATCCTCAGAGAGATTCAAGTCATTTGTGCAAAAGGTAACTGGTAAGAAATCTGCATCGTCTAAAGAACAGTCTCCTATAGGTCTCCTTGTAAGGAGATCCAAGGTGAACATCTAGATGTACCAAGTTGTCCATCGTAATCACTAGCTAGGTATAGCTATTTAGATGTAATTTTAAATTCACCCAAAATTAGTAAATATTGAGTTCTTCAATCACATTAGCCACATTCCAACTGCTCAGTAGTTACAAATAGAACATCTCCCTCAACCTTAGAAAGCTCTTGCACAATTCTAGTCTAAGATAAGTGGCTGATTTCTTTGATCTCCCCTTGTGATCAACTGACTAGTGGGAAGGAAGGGTAGAGAAGGTTAGCCTGCACATCAGGAGTCGACTCCACCAGGCACAGCAGAGTGCTGTGCATGGTTTTCTATGCGGGCTTCACTAAAAAATGAAAACAAAAAGGACGTAATTGGGAGAAATGAGCATATGACTATATAGAAGGTAATGGTGTGGTTTCTTGAGTTTCTTGAGTAATTGGAAGAATTACTGGTTCTTAGAGGGCATTTGCTGAAGCTTTACAGGATGCACAGGGCTCAGGGGTTGGGAGGGGGGGGGTGGGAATACCCCAAACTATAGTTAGACGAGTGTGGGCGTACGTGAGTGTGCGAAGGGAAAGAAAAAAGTCCGCTGCATATCTGCAAGAACTTACATAGATCCATGCGTGTTCATATCCGTCTGGTCCCCCGCGACAGCGGCTCATCAACACGTTCCCACGCTCCCTTCGTGGCTCGTCGCCCTCTGGACTCCATTTCCCACAAGGCGAGTCACCTGTGCCGGCCCCTGGTATGCAGCGGGCAGGGCCCCCTCCGAGGTCCAGTCCCGAGCAGAGCGCGGGCCGTCGGCGGAAGTGAGAGCCGGAAGTGCCTTCGGCGTGTGCGGAGGCTGGCGGCTGGCGGCGCTGCCCGCCTCTGACAGGGGCCCGCGGCAGAGGTGAGTCTGCGGTCCCGGCGTGGTGGCTTTCGTGAGTGTGAGGGACGACGAGTTCCGCGTGTACGCAGCGGGAGTGACTGGTGGCCGGGTGGGGCTCGGAGGGGAGCGCGGGCCCGGCGATGGGTCGCGGGGAGGTGGGGGAGGGGAGAGAGGAGGGACCGTGTGCGCGTGCCGCAGGGTATGAGGAAGAGACCTATGCGTGCCCATGAGACCTCAGCTGTGTGTGGCCGAGTGTGACACTGCACGTGTGCGTGTCAGAGGAGGGCTGTCTTGCATGTCAGGTACCACCCGAGTGTGTATATGAGATGGGGGGGGGGGGGGGGGGGGGGGGGACCCAGTGCGTCACTTGTCTGTGTAGGTGTGTCCTCAGGTGTGTGCACGTGGCTGAGTGTGTCACCACCTGTGCGTTTCAGAAGTGAAGGGTGTATTGCATACGAAGCACCACGTGTGTGGGCAGATGAGACCTCCTGTGTGTGGGGACCCCAGCACAGCCCTTGCCTGTGTCTGCAGTGTGACCTCAGGTATGTGCATTTGACTGGGCATGTTACCGCTGGTGCATGTCAGAGAAGAGCGTATTGCATGTGTGACACCATTTGTGTGTGTGTGTGTGTGTGTGTTTTTTAATTTTAATGTTTATTCATTTTTGGGAGACAGAGACAGAGCATGAGCAGGGAAGGAGCAGAGAGAGGGAGACACAGAATCTAAAGCAGGCTCCAGGCTCTGAGCTGTCAGCACAGAGCCTGACGCGGGGCTCGAACTCATGAACTGTAAGATCATGACCTGAGCCGAAGTCAGATGCTCAACCGACTGAGCCACCCAGGCGCCCCATGTGTGACACCATTTGTGTGTGCAGATGAGACTTCAGGTGTGTGTGAGTGGTCAGGTGTGTCACGGTGCATGTCTGTGTGGGGAAGGGGTGTTTTGTGTGTGTGACACCTCCTTTGTGTCTGCAGGTGTGAACTCAGGTGCGTGCTTATGGCCCATACCCCTTAGCTATCACTCCCCATTCCCCTTTTCCGCAGCCTCTGGCAACCATTAATCTTTCTGTTAATTCTCTCTTAATTAATCTTTCACTGTTCCGGACATGTGATATAAATTAAATGGGACCATACAATCTATGGGTTTGTTGTGTCTGGCTTTTTTCACTGAGCATGTTTATTTTTTTTTTATTTATTTTTTTAACGTTTTGTTTATTTTTGAGACAGAGAGAGACAGAGCATGAACGGGGGAGGGGCAGAGAGAGAGGGAGACACAGAATCGGAAGCAGGCTCCGGGCTCCGAGCTGTCAGCCCAGAGCCCGACGCGGGGCTCGAACTCACGGACCGTGAGATCGTGACCTGAGCTGAAGTCGGCCGCTTAACCGACTGAGCCACCCAGGCGCCCCATGAGCATGTTTTTAAAGTCCATCCATGTTGTGCTATGTGTCAGTACTTCATTTATTTTTATAGCTGAGTAATACTCCATTATATGGATATACCAGTTTGTTTACCCAAATAATGCTGCTGTAAACATTCACTTACAGGTTTTTGTGTAGACATGTGTTTTCCATTTGGGGGAAGGAAGCAGTTGGGTCTGTCCCAGGGAAGCCCACGTGTATGGCCACACCCACTCCCTGTTGCCTTTGCTCACCCAGCAGTGCTCCATTTTCCAGAATTCCAGCCCTGAGCCCCTAAGTGAGTGCCAGAAGCCTGACTGCCATATGGGAGTAGATGGGAGGAGGCGGTGGCTCTCTCCCACAACCTGGGCTCTTTGTCTGGGACTAAGACCGCATGCCCCCTGTCCTGTAACTGCTGAGGTCAAGCAGCCCAGAGACGGAGCAGAGTAGCAGGCAATGGAACCTGAGGAGCCAGGTGAGGCACATGGCAGGGTGGTGGTCACAGGGCTGGACATTTTCAGAAACTAGATCTTCCTCAAAACATGCGCTGCTCCTGCTGCCTTCACTCTGCTGCCCTGCCATTCTCAGCCTAGTCCAGACTGTCACCTCTTCACAGGTCTCCTGCCTCCCCCTGCCCCCTCTGTTGCTCTCCACACAGCACCAGAGGGGTCTTTACACCCTGAACAGTGAGGCCACCTCTACCTTAAACCTTCCGTCCCTGCCCTGGCTGTCACAGCAGGTCGGCAATCTCTCCCTGTAAAGCACTGGGTAGCAAATGTTCTCAGCTTTGCAGGCCAAGAGGCAAAACCAAGGATGTCAAATCAAGTAGATACTTATCTAACGAGAGAGAAAACACATACCCACACGTTTTTTTTTTTTTTTGTCCTGATGAAATCCAGAACTTCACTGAATGCTGAAATCTGAATTTCACTTAACATTAATCTGATGACTTTTCCCTCCCAACCACTTAAAAATGGAAAAACTATTCTCAGCTCATGGTCTCTGCAGAAATAGGCAGTAAGTGGAGCCGAGTTTGCTGACCCCTAATTTGACCAGATCCACACTTCCCATGCCTTCTGAGCCCTGCATGACCTGACTTCTTCCTGTTTACAGGCCTCACCTATAGCTCTCCCTTGGCCCACCCCCTGGTTGCTGAATAGCATTTAAATTTAGGTATTACCTCAGAGGCCCTCCCTAACCACCTGACCCAAAACAGGTGCCACACACATCTACATTATGGGTTTTTTTTTTTTAGCACTTTTACACATTTTACACATGTGTTTTTTACACATTTGAAGACTTTATACTTGTTCCCATTCATCATAGACTGCAAGTTTCATGATATCGTGCACAGTCCATGGAGTATTTGTTGAATGAATGAATAAACAGCCTTCACTATTACCCAGTTTTACAGATAAAAAACCCAGGCCTCAGGGGATTGAACAACCCAAGGTCACCCAGCAGAGAGTGGTAAGGTGGATTTGATTCTAGGTCTGACAGACTCCACTTATCCCTCACACTCACTGTCTCCAGTCTAGGAATGACACTGGGAGGAAGGTGTGGGTACTGGGTGCATCAGGGCCCCAGGGATCATTTCTCCACTTTCACCCCTGTGCGGAGGGGCAAAAGGCCTCACATCAGCCCTTCCCTACTGGGAGTCTGTCAGGAACTGAATTCAAGACAGCTGGGACTATCGCTTTTCCCCTCTTCTGAGCACTTGCCTACTTGGTATCTCACTTTGTCCCCAAACAGTCTCTGTAGAGGCATCCTGACAGGTGTCTGCTACCAGTGATGTCCATAAAACTGATAGCATGGGGCTGAATCCTCAGACTATTACACAGCATACGATTTACTTTGTATAAAGTTCAAGAATAGGCACAGCTCATGTGTGCTGTCAGAAATCCCAGCAGCAATCACCCTGGGGCTGGGTAGGGCTTTGCCTGGAAAGTGTGCCTGGTGGGAGCTGTCCATAGTTCTGAAAAGTCCTAGTGCTGAGCTGTCCAAAATGGTAGCTAACAGCCACATGTAGATATTAAAATGTGAATCAGTTAGACTTCAAATTACACATCCAGTTTCTCAGTCACACCACCTGTGTTTTTTGCTGTTCAGGAGCCACATGGGACATATGGCTGCTGAATTGGACAGCACAGCTCCAGGACATTTCCATCCTCAGAAAGTTCTAGAGCTTAGTCTGGATGGTTGCTACACAGATGTGTACATTGGTCAAAACTGATTGAGCTGAGCACTCATACCTCTATTAACAGTGTATCTTTTTGAGAGCATAGACTCAAGTCTGACTGACTACCTGAGTTCACATCCTCACCTATCACTTGCTTCACACCTTTGATTTAATCTCTCTGTGGCCCCCTTTCCCCACTTGTATAAGAGGGTGATGATAGTACCTCTTTTTCCTCATGTTAGGGAACTTGGCCAGCATTGGACAATAACCCCTTGAGAAGTTTGCAGCCTGGGCGTGGTGTGGAGCCACAGATGCCCATAGGGACTCAGCCTAGGCTCATGGGTAGTTTCTGTTTTAGAGGCGGGGGTCTGAGGCCCAACTTCCAAGCGTTGAATCAGAGGGCCACTTACTGTGGAGGCCTGAGCTCAGTGACCCCCTTCCCAGCCTGGAAGCCAGGACAGGATGGAGGGTGTAAAGGTGGTGTGGCTTCTGGCAGCAGGGGCACCATGAGGTGTTCCTGTGTTATATTATATTTCACAAAGGCTTTCTGAGACTTAATGCCATCCATCCTCCTGTCCTTTTTGTACCCAAGAAGAAATAGGTCCAGAGCAGGGATGTGGCCAGTTAGTGGCACATGGTGGAACTGCAGTTTCTGGGCTTCCTACTCCAAGTATTTTTCATCCTCTGGATCACCATGGGTCCATGGCAGCTATATAGACCCCTTCACCAGAGCCCAGGTGGGCTGCCACATCCCCAGACTAATTCTGGGGGGTATGGGTCCACGTGGATACAGCCTTCTCCACAGGACTCATTATCTTGGTTGGTCATGGGTGGGGACATGTGGGGGTGCTTCCCCGCAGAAGCTCAATTCAAGCAAGCGTCTTCCCCCTTGACGCCTAGTTTCCTTAGTGTAAGATGGGTCTGGTAGTGTTGATCCTAACCATCACTCTCAGGAACAGAGTGAGGATCAAGTGAGCTGATGTAAGGGGCCCACAGCATGCCTGCCGTATGTTAGGGGCTCTGGTTCTGCCAAGCCCTGGAAGGTAAGCAGGAGCAACACTTGTGGGAGGGTCTGGACTGGGAGGGCTGGAGCCCCTGGGAGAGAGGCTAGTGGCCCGTGAGGGGAGGGATGTGAGGTGAGGGGCCTCTGGGGCTTGTGTCTCTGAGACCTGAGGGCAGATCTGGCCTCTCTCATATCTCCTGCCCTCCCGCAGTTCTTCCTTTTCAGGGGAGTGTCAAGGAGGACGAGCCCAAGGCCCAAGATGCTGCATTCCCAGCAGATGGCTTCCACATGAGTTTCCCATAATGCCAGCAGTCCCAGCAGGCATACTCCTTTCTGCCCTTGCTTCTGTGATACTTCTACTCCTCAGCACAGGACTAGAGCCGCAACCCCCAAGGAGCATGAGTTCTGGGACAAGGTGCCTTCCTCTGCCCTGGCCATTCCTCCTGTCTTCCTTCTGTCTTCACTCCAGGGTGGCGCTTAATGACCCTGTCAATCTAAGGCACCTTGGAGGAAGTCCCATGCCTGGGAAGATCTGGGACACAGGCTGTTTATGGTCACACTGTTTATCCAGGATCCAGGAAAGGGACAGAGCAGAGCCTGGCATGTACAGACACCTGGAAGATATTAACAGGCAAATGAATGAATGGTGGCATGAGCAGTGTCTAGATAGGTGGTTGGGGATTTTGGGTGGTAAGTAGTTGCTCTGAAAGTGCTGCCTCCTGACAGGCCCTTTTTTTAACGGGGTCCCCAAGAAGACAGCCACACACACAGGCAGAGGGATTATTGCCACAAGCTAGGAGTGCCACTGTGGAGCAGTAAAATTCAGGTTGGGGACACTTAATGGCCTCGGAGCACATGTGGCTGGTGTCAGATGCCATCCCATCCTCCAAGCCTCCCCTGCCCAACCTTAAAGGGGATGCAGACCATGCAGGTGTAATAGATGTCTTTGTGGGGGGCTGGTAAGGGCCATCCAGCTGTCCCTCTGGTGGCCACAAAGCTGAGTGTTTTGGGAAGTGATGAGGAATCACTGTGTCTTTTTTTTTTTTTTTTTAAGTTCAATTCTTTTTTTTTAACGTTGTATTTATTTATCTTGAGTGTGTGTGTGTGTGTGTGTGTGTGTGTGTGTGAGAGAGAGAGAGAGAGAAAGAGAGAGAGAGCGCGAGCGGGGGGCGGGGGGCAGAGAGAGAGGGAAAGAGAGAGAATCCCAAGCAGGCCCTGCACTGTCAGCTTGGAGCCCAATGTGGGGCTCAAACCTATGAACCGTGGATCGTGACCAGAGCCAAAACCAAGAGTCGGATGCTCAATCGACTGAGCCACCCAGGCACCCAAAATCATTGTGCTTTAATCTGTTTAGACTCCCATAACAAAATACCATGAACTCTGTGGCTTAATCGACAAAGTTAGTTCTCACAGTTTTGAAGGCTAGAAGTCCAAGATGAGGGTGCCAGCAGGCCTGGGTTCTGCTGAGAGCTCTCTTCCTGGCTTGCACACAAGCTGCCTTCTCTCTGTGTCCTCACACACTGGGTAGAAAGCAAGGTGAGAACATGCACACTTTGGTTTTTCCCTCTTCTTATGAGGGCACTAGTCCCATCCTGGGTCCTCATCCTCATGACCTCATCTAAACCTAATCCCCGCCAAGGACCCTACTTCCAAATGCCTTTTCACTGAGGGGTAAAACTTTAACAGAGAAGACACAACTATTCAGGTAGGACCATGGCACCCAGTGTCAAGGTGATAATAGTGCCACTCACAGAATGAGCCACCCCTCCAACCATGACCATAGGATGTTTCCCAGAGCATTCACATTCTGCTGTTCCTTATGGGGCTGGCTCTGGCCAGACAGTACCCACGGCTGAGCCACTGCATGTGGGATGTTTCAGAAGCCGGTGACATTTAGGGATGTGGTGGTGGACTTCACATGGGAGGAATGGGGGCTTCTGGGCCCCACACAGAGGATCCTGTACCATGATGTGATGCTGAGGAACTACAGCAACTTGGGTCCCTGGGTGAGGTTTCCCTGTCTCTTCTTCATCCATGTCACATGTCTGTTTCCACATGTGTTCACTACATGGGTGTATTTATCCCCTGCCTTGTCCCCAGTAACCCACACCCAGATAGGTCCTTGCTCTGACCTGTGTCCCCCAGTTGGGTCCCTTCTGTGCAGAGTGGACACCCTTTCCCACATCACCAGGGAGAGACCTCTACTGTGCCTGAGGCACACACACTGCATTACTGGGCCTGTTGGGTTCTGGCTGGCTTGTGACAACAGCACCAACATTTCCCTTCTACTTTCTAACTATAGGCAGGACTCCCCGGCTGCAAACCAGATGTGATCTCCAAGCTGGAACAGTGGGAAGACCCCTGGACTATGGAGACAGATGTTCTGAGAGGTCCAGGTGAGTGAAGTAAAGGTCTATCAGGTCAGGTTTTTTTATTAATTTCTCCCCCTAACTTTGACGTATAATTGACAGTTAAAAATTGTGTATATTTAAAGTGTAGAACATGGTGTTTTGATATACATTGTGAAATGATTACCACAATCCAAATAATAGATATATCCATCTCCTCACATAGTTGCGATGTTTTTTTCTGTGGTGGGAATGCTTACATTCCCAACTAACTGTCTTAGGAAATTTCTAGCATATAGTACAGTGTTATAACTACAGTCACCATGCTTCAGATCAGTTTATTTCTCCTCCTGGGGCAAGGAGGTGCAGTGTATATCCAACAGAAAAGAGCTAGTAGGTGCAGGAGCCTGAAAACAAACCCGACAGTCATTTAACAGTCTCTTCGTTCACTTCCCCCAGCATCTGACAGCCACTAATCTGTCTTCTGTCTCTATGATTTGCATCTTCTGAACTTTTCATATAAGTGAAGTTTATATAAATATATTCATATAGATACATATAAATTCACTTATTTTTCACAAAGATACATGTGTTACTATGGTGGCCTTTCTGTATCTGGCTTCTAACCCTTAAGAATAGTTCTCTATGAGGGGCAACTGGGTGGCTCAATTGGTTAAGCATCCAATTTCGGCTCAGGTCATGATCTCACAGCTTGTGAGTTTGAACCCAATGTCAGGCTCTGTGCTGATAGCTTGGAGCCTGGAGCCTGCTTCAGATTCTGTATCTCCCTCTCTCTCTGCCCCACCCCCGCTCATGCTCTGTCTCTCTCCCCTTCAGAAATAAAAAAACATTAAAAAAAAAAAAAAAAAGAATTGTTCTCTATGAGCATTCGCGTGCAGGTTTCTGTTTTCCATTCTGTTGACCAGGCCCTGTTCTAGTGAGGGCGTGGTTGTAAAATAGTGGCAGCTGACAGGTGAGGCAGCTCTCGGTGGCCTTGGCCCATGACTTTCTGTGCTCTGTTCTACCACTTTTCCTCCCTACTGGGCAGAAGAGAGTTGACAGCAGGCATGAGGCCACCATTCTCAGAGAGGCCTAGCACAGGGTTGGCCTTTGGCTGGTGTCTGGCAACTTGGATTATGGTAGGATCCCCCCATTCCCTAAACGATAAGAATGGCTCACTGCACCCAAGCCATTTGTACAAACAACTTGATTTACACTGAATCCCTACTTTCCTTCTGGGATCCCGGAATTTTGGTACGTGCTACACAGCCAGTGCCTGCATGGCCAGCCTCCAGTAAAACCCTAAGCTCTGAGCCTCTGACAAACTGTAGACAACACAACACTTCAGTGTCAGAATCCAGAGCTGGAGGGGTTAGGTGCATGCTGTGTGGCTCCACTGGGAGAGGACTCTGCCCCTGCGCCTTTTCCCTTTGTTGATTTTGCCTGGTGTCCTTTTGCTCTAATCAGTCACAACCGTGAGTATGACTCTGTGCTGAGAACTGTGTGAGGAATCACCAAGCCTGTGGGTGGTCTTCCAGACCCTGATCCATTCACTCTTCTGTCCTCAACTGCAAGAGCCCTGCTGAAAGCCACATACCTGCACTGTCCAGTCTGACTGCTGCGGTTCTGTCCATCTTCCCGATTGGCTGTGCATGTTCAGGTTGGATCCTGAGCATACTTCTTTGCTTATTTTTCAGGCTCAAAGCCTGGGCCCCGAGCTGCATGGCTACCTCTAGACAAAGGTGCTCTGCTTCGGGGGCAGATGACAATGGGACTCACAAGGCAGGATTTCTGGCACACCATCGTGAGAGAAGTCACAGAGCATGAAGGCCAGGTGACAGACACTGCCGAGCAGTGACACGCAGCCAGAGGAAGAAGAGCCCAGAGTGGAACCTTGCAGGAACTTTCTTCTGGCGCCCATTCCTTGTTGAGCATCAGGGCAATCCCCAGTGGTGCAAGATCTCACAAGCCAGGTTGGCAAGAAGGGCCTCACCTGTGTTTCAGTCCTAGATCGGGGGTGCCCTGACAAGGAGACTATATGTGTATGGAAGCCCTCAGCTCTTTTCCAGGCCTTAGTCGCCCACGAGGAGTTCACACTGAGGAGGATACATTGGTGTATGGTGGGTGCAAAGATGGCTTTAGCAAGAACGCATGCCTTGCGGGCTATCAGTGGGTTCCCACTAAATGGAAGCCCTGCACATGCAAGGAGTGTGGGAAGGCCTTTGGACAGACACACATGTCATTCAGCACCAGAGAACCCACACTGGCAAGAAGCTGTACACATGCTGGCAATGTGGACAGGCCTTCAGCAAGAACTCGTGCCTCGTAAGCACCATGCATCCACACAGGTGAAAAGCCCTATGCGTGTGGCTACTGCAGCAAGCGCTTCTGAGAGAACTCGTCCCTGGCCAAGAACCAGCAGGTACACACAGGCAAGAAGCATATACCTGTGGTGGGCGCAGGCATGCCTTCAGCCAGAGCACTCACCTCGTACAGCACCAGCGAGTCCACATTGGGGAGAAGCTGTTCACCTGTCATGAGTGTGGCAGAGCCTTCACCAACTCCTCGGCCCTCCTGGTCCACCACAGAACCCACAAAAGAGAGCAGCCATATGAGTGTCACACATGCTGCAAGGTGTTCGGCCTCAGCTCATCCCTGACCGAGCACGAGCGCTGCCACACAGGAGAGAAGCCATACACGTGCCAGGAATGTGGGAAAGCCTTCAGCTAGATCTAGTCCCTCAGCAAGCACCTGAGGACATACACGGGTGAGAAGCCATATGCATGCAATGCCTGTGGCCATGCCTTCAGCCAGAGTTCCTCCCTGGCCAAGCACCAGTGAGTGCACACCAGCAAGCGGCCCTACACGTATGGAGAATGTGGGAAGACCTTCAGCCAGAGCTCCTACTTGACCCAGCACCTCAAGATCCATAGTGATGAGAAACCGTTTACATGCGATGAGTACAGGAAACCCTTCGGCAATTCTTCAGCCCTGGTCCTGCAGCAATGGGTGCACACGGGTGAGCGGCCCCACATGTGTGGAAAATGCAGGAGGACTTTCATCCAGAGCACATTCCTCACTCCGCACAAGAGGATCCACACTGGGGAGAAGCCTTTTGTTTGTGGAGACTGTGGAAGGGCCTTTGTGCAGAGCTTCTCCCTCACCCTCCACCTCAGGACACACGCCGGGGAGAAGCCCAACAAGTGCAACGAGTGTGGCAAGGCTTACATCCAGATGTCACACCTCACTGAGCACTACCGGGTGCACACGGGGGGAACAGCCCTATGCGTGCCATGCATGCAGCAAAGCCTTCAGCCGCATCACCAGCGCGTCCACGTGGGTGCCAAGCCCTTCATATGCAGCCTGTGTCAGAAAACCTCCCTTGAGGCTGCGGCCCTTGTTCTGCATCAGAGGATTCATGCCAGACAGGAGCCCTTTGAGTGTCACAAATGTGGGAAAGCCTTCAGCTAGAGCAGATCCCTGGCCCAGCATTGGAGAATTCATTCCCAGGAGATGCCACGTGAGTGCAGCAACTATCAAAAAACCCTTGGCAATTGTTTGGTTCTCATCCATCAGTGAACTGGGGATGTGCCAGATGGGGTAGAGACCTTCTGTCTGTCCTTGGTGTGTTGTTCTTCATCCAGCAGGGGGCCCTGTGAGTGGCAGGAACTGTGCAGAGCAGCCCCCTTGCACATCATACACACTTCTCTCTGCAGGGTCACACGGTGAGAAAGCGGAGTGAGCCTTCAAGAGGAACAACAGCCCCTCCCATTCTCCATGCTCCGGGTTCCACAGATATCCACCAGGTGGTAGGAGAGATCCACAGGTATGGATGGTCTTCTCAGCAGGCCTGGAACAGAGTTCATTTTGGTTTTTACCTCGGGGGAAAAATGAAATTTAAAAACAAAAAACTTAAAAGATGCTTTTATCAGTTGTTTGTGCCTTGTATTAACTCAGGCCACATGGTTTTAGATCATGTGGCTTGGTTTGAGGTTGTTTTGTTATTTTTGTTTTTTGTTTTTTGTTTTTTGTTTTTTGTTTTTTTGGCTTTGTTTTGTTCCTCTGCCAAAAAGTAAGTTTATAATGCTGAAATGTGTGTGTGTCACAAAGCCCAGACCTTTAAAAAGACTTTGTGTGTCATTCATCAGCTTCAGCACAAAGACTTCATTAAAATCAGTCAAGACAGTGACATTCGTGTAAGACTTTAACACTTCATAAGCACTTTACACACATCACTCCATTTCATCTTCTCAGCAGCCATGGGGTGCAGATATTATTAACCCCACTTCATAGAAAAGGAGCTGAGATTTTGAGAAGTTAAACCACTTGCCTGAGGCCACCAGCTAGAAGCCACTCGTTTTTCAGGATGAAAACATGGGAGTTAGCAGATAGGGACAGAGTGGCAAACAGTTCCCCCATCCCTTTCAGTATATGCCAGGGGTATTTACTGTAAGGAGGCAGCTCTAGAATTTAATGTTCCCTCGAGAATGTGAGATGGCGGGGTGATTGGGTCGCACCTGAAAAAGCAGGTCAAGTCCTCATCTGGCTGACTTGAGGCAAAGGCAAAAATAGGAGCTGGGCAGCCATTGCTCAGTCCAGACGTTGGTCACATGCCTCCTGGAGCCGTTCCTTTGTCCCAGCACAGGTGTGGTCTTTCACTTCTCTGCACAGCTTCACTCGGATTCTCTGTGGCCATCAGAGTACAGTCTGGCCTTGAAGCCGCTGCACTCAACCACCAAAGCCCATCTTTCCAGGTTCATTTCCAGCCATCCCACAGGCAGCCTTTGTTGTCCAATCCCAGCTTGTTTTGGTCTCCTGTCCTTGGTATCAGCTCCAGGGCACCTCCTCACTGGCTGAATCCCCTTGTGCCCCCCACGGCGGCACGGACCTTGTGTTGTCATTGTCCGTGTCCTCATTCAGAGCCCACCCTGGACCTAGAGCCCCTTTAGCACACATCCCTGTCTCATGCCTCTATAGACCCATCCCCTGTCACATGGCAGGACCCAAATCCACAGGGAATGAGTGAGTGAACCAGCGAGACACCACATGCAAAATGACTGTAAGGGAGTCCCCAAGACCACCTGCAGGTTCAGTGACTCACAAGGACTCCTAGAAGTCAGAAAAGGTAGAGATACTGTTTATTATAGTGAAAAGGATAAGATTATAATCACAAAGGTAGAAAGTACACAAACAAATCCAGGAGACACCAGGTACAAGCTGCCATTTGTCCTGTCCCAGTGCAGTCACACAGACGGCTCCATACTTCCTGCTAAGAGTGACAATACACATGGAGTACTGGCAGCCAGGGAAGGTCACCCAAGCCTGCTGATATTTACCGGGGGTGACCACATACATGCAGAATGCCTGCATGACTGACTTTAGTTACTGAGCCTCAAGCTGTCTCAGAGATCAGCCTGGTACAGTGTGACTCAAGGTCCCCATCATAAATCACAGACGTAGCCTAAGGCTCCCAGTAAGGAAAGACTCTTATCAGGCAGGATATTCCAAGGGCTTGCCATCCAAGGGCCAATCCATTCTTTGTAATACGCAGTTTGGACACCCCAGATCTGCTGAGTTCTACTCTATTGCACAATGACCCTGCACAGCTGGTGACCAGTGATACCTCCTTACCCAGCCAAGTGTCACAGCTTCTACCACAGCACACCAGAGAAGAGGTGTCAGCTGACCGGAGGCAGTGTAGGTCAGAATGCTCAGGAGTCTCCCAGGAGAAGAGGCAACTTGGTTTTGTAGGAGCAAGACTGCCTCAGGCAGTGCACCCTTGGGAGAGCGTTCCGCGTGAGCCCCAGGGACCAGGCTGAGAGGCAGGAAGACCTGGGCAGCTGGGGACCCTCTGAGGCACCACATGGCATGGATGGGGCAGGCTTGCAGTGGGCCGCCCACTCAGCCTCTGTAAAAACAGGGACCGTGTCTTGGCAGCAAGGTGGAGGGACGAGAAGGGATGTGACAGTGCCAGTCCTCAGCATACTTTGCTTCCTTCCCTCAAGGGGTGGTCAGGCGTAACCAGCTAAAACCAGTTCCATGGGTTTGGAGCCCAGCCCTCCCCAGATGAGTTCTGGGTCTTCACTCTCTGCTTCTGTCCCTCATGTTCCTTGTCTGTAAAATGGGGATGGTGACCCCCAGCCTGCAAGGATTTAACATGTTAACTGGTAGAGAAAGCGTATGTTGGGTGCGAGTGTTGTTGCACCAGGAAGCAGCCTCCCTCTGGGGCAGGTGAATGATGGTCACAGATTGGCTGTGGTCGGGTGATGAGAAAGAAGTGCAACCAACAACTAGCATGAATGGCCCTGCGGGAGTGTGGCTGGCCAGGGGGCGAGGTCAGCAGTTGTAGGGGCCTGGGCTTTCACATGGAAAAGACTGAGCTCTGCTGGCGCCCGATGGTCAGGGCAGAGGCTGACACAGCACCACACAGGAGCAGGGGCCTATCCGGAGAATGTCCCCAGGGCAATTCATTCTTTCTGTAAGGCCAGGTGGTCTTCAAGTTCTTTGCCTGTTACTATTGATTGCTCACCCGTGTTGTTCTTATATCAAACATCTGCGTGCAAAGAGCTGTCCAGATGCTGTGTGGAGGGCAGAGAGCTGTGGGCACTGGGGCACTGGCTGCAGGAGGCAGAGTCTGGGTATCCGGGCAAGGGGGAGTCCATGGGGCCTCAGGGCTCTCCGTTCACTCCTTGGGGTGGCCACTGGTGGGGTGTGCATCTGCACTTGAACACACGCTCACACAACATCACACACTCGCACGCTGACAAAGATTCTCTCCATGACCAAACTTCAGTCAGGCTGTTCTGAGGAGAGTTTGATGAGGCCTCAAACCTCGAGCTCCTGTGTCCTTTCTTATAGAGTCTAGTTCCAGGAAAAGTCTTGCTAAGTCAGTTTAGGGAGAATTTCCCACCTTCCAAATATGATCACTCTCACTGTCTACTCAGGTTCCTCCCCCTCCCCGCCTTCCCCACCCTGTGATGTCTGATCCCCCTGGCCTGCCTTCAGCAAGAATCCTGTTAAATGTCCCCTTACCCCTGAGATTTTCTTTTTTTTTTTTAATTTTTTTTTAATGTTTTACTTATTTTTAAGACAGAGACAGAGCATGAGCAGGGGAGAGGCAGAGAGAGAGAATCTGAAGCAGGCTCCAGGCTCTGAGCTGTCAGCACAGAGCCGGACGTGGGGCTCGAACTCACAAACTGTGAGATCATGACCTGAGCCGGAGTTGGACGCTCAACTGACTGAGCCACCCAGGCGCCCCGAGGTTTTCTCTTAGTAACTGTTTATCCGCTGGTACCCACCCTGCTTCCTGACTATAAATCCCCACTTGTCCTCACTGGATTCAGAATTGAGCCCAGTTCTATAATGAGGTCTATTTCCCACTTTGCAATAGTTTTTCTTAATAAAATCTGTTTTTACTACCTTAACTGCTGCTAGGAATAACTTTAACAACATGCACACTGCTGACATTCATTCCCACACTTCTACACTTCCACACACATTCCCCACGGTAGCTGGATGACCCTGGATGCCAAGGCAGCTACCTAGCAGAGGGAGCATCTGGGCCTCTCCCCCTGGAGTCCTGAGAGTGAGATTTGGCTGACACACACAGTGGTGGTATATGCCCCACCTTGGTGCTGAGATGGTCTGTGGGATGAAATCCAGGGCCTGCAGGCAGCTGCTACGTCCTCCAGGCAGGGGCTGCTGGGCTGGTGGGAGAGCCTGCCTCTAGTAGGTGCCTCTGGGTATGTCTGCATGCATTCATACGTGTGTCTTTTCTTTCTTTTCTTCTTTCTTTCTTTCTTTCTTTCTTTCTTTCTTTCTTTCTTTCTCTCTTTCTTTTCTTTTCTTTCTTTCTTTCTTTCTTTCTTTCTTTCTTTCTTTCTTTCTAGAAAAAGAGAGCGGGGAAGAGGGACAGATAGAATCTCAAGCAGGCTGCATACTCAGCGTGGAGCCCAACAGAGGACTTAATCCCACGACCCTGGGATCATGACCTAAGCTGAAATCAAGAGTCAGACGCTCAACAGATTTATCCACCCAGGTGCTCCTATGTCTATTTTTTTTTTATAACAGCTTTTTAAAGTAAGATGGAATTCACGTTCACACTTCTAAAGTGTACAATTCAGTGGTTTGTAGTGTTTTAACTATGATGTGCCGCCACCACCACTAATTCCAGAACATTTTTATCACCCCAAACAAAAACCCAATATCCATTAGCAGTCACTCTCCATCCCCCCTCCTCCAAGCCCCTGACAACCACTAATCTACTGTCTCTACAGATTTGCCTTTTCTGGATATTCCATATGAATAGAATCTTAAAACATGTGACCTTTGCATCTGGCTACTTTCATTGAGCATAATGTTTTCAAGGTTCATCCATTGTCAGCACTACGTTACTTTCTTTTTTTCTTTTTAATATTTATTATTTTTGAGAAAGAGAGAGCACGATCAGGGTAGGGTCAGAGAGAGGGGGACAGAGGATCCAAAACGGGATCCGAGCTGACAGCAGCAGCCCAGTGTGGGGCTCGAACTCACAGACTGCAAGCTCATGACCTGAGCCGAAGCTGGACGCTTAAACAACTGAGCCACCCAGGGGTCCCAGCACTGGGTTACTTTCTATGGCTGAATAATATTCCATTGTATGAATAGATCACATTTTGCTTATCCATTCACTGGTTGATGGGGGTTATTGGGTTATTTCCACTTTTTGGCTATGACGAACAATGCTGCTATGAACACTTTGTGTGGGCACATGTTTTCAGTTCTCTTAGAATTGATGGGTCATAAGGTAACTCTGTGTTTGACTTTTTGTGGAAATGCTAAATTGTTTTCCACAAAGGCTGCATCATTCTTCATTCCCACCAGCAATAGATGAGGGTTCCAGTTTTTCAACCTCCTTGCCAACACTCATTGCTACCTGCCTTTCTGATTGTAGCCAGTGGGTGTGAAGTACCACCACAGTGTGGTTTTAATTTGCATTTCCATGATGACAAAGGATGTTGAGCATCATTCATATGCTTATTGGCCATTTGATTTCTTTGGAGAAATGTTTACTAAGTCCTTGCCCATTCTTTTTTTTTTTTTTTTTTTTTTAATGCTTGTTTGTTTATGTATTGAGAGAACAAGGAGGGGAGGGGCAGAGAGAGAAAGGGAGAGAGAATCCCAAGCAGGCTCTGCACTGTCAGCACAGAGCCCCACGCAGGGCTCAAACTCGTGAACCCATGAGATCATGACCTGAGCTGAAATCAAGAGTCAGACCCTTAACCAATGGAACAACCTAGGTAGCCTTTGCTCATTCTTAAATTGTTTTGTTGTTGTTGAGTTATAAGAGCTCTTTATATATTCTGGATACAAGTTGTGTTATCTGTATGTCTGTGTGAGTCTAAGTGTATGGCTATGTCTGAACAGGCACACCTTTGCCTCTCACCATGGACACAGGTAAGCAGAGGGTATCATGATCAGCTGAGAAGAGGTGAGAGTATCTTATCTCCAGATCTCCATGTTACAAAGTCAGGTTTATTATCTCCAGATTATGGAGAAAGAAGTAGAGGACCAGAGAAGTGAAGTCATTTGCCTGAGCAGGAGAGAGTAAGAGGCAGAACTGGTACACAAAAGGAGCCCACTGAAGAGGTGATTTATTGGTATGATTTTTGGGAGTGAGCATCTTAGGGCTGTTCCTTCGACAACAGAAGACAGCAAACCATAAGGAAGACCAAGAAGACCCAAGGAGATAGAGGCGATCAGTGCCACCCACAGGCCAAAGCCCAGTTTAGTGCTTGATGGGTGACCTGGGTTTTGGTTGGGGAAAACAAAGGGTTCCTTGGATTAGGATCCCTTTGCTATGTCTGTCAGTGGTCAGAAAATACTAAGAGGCCATTTACACAAAATATCAGAGCAAGAAAATCCATGCAGACAGAAAGCAGATTAATGGGTGTCAGAGGCCAGGGGCAGAGGGAATAGAGAGTGACTGCTAATAAGCATGGGGGTTGTCTTGGGAGTGATGTAAGCCTTTTGGAATTAGAGAGCAGTGATGGTTGCACAACCTTGTGATTATACTAAAAAGTGAACTGTATACTTTAGAAGGGTGAACTTAAGGTATGTGAACTATAGCTCAAAAAAAGTTAATTTTTATTTTTTTAAGTTAATTTTTATTTATTTTGAGAGAAAGAGAGATAGCAAGCAGGGAGGGGCAGAGAGAGAGAGGGAAACAGAATCCCAAGCAGGCCCTGTCCTGTTAGCGCAGAGCCCAATGTGGGGCTTGAATTCACAAACTGTGAGATTATGACCCGAGCTGAAGTCACGAGTCGGATGCTTAAGTGACAGAGCCACCCAGGTGTCCCCTCAATTTGTAAAGAGGAAAGGATATGGAAAGAGGACCAGGTAAAAGGGCAAACCCTGGCAAAGGGGAGGGAAGCAATGAGAGTCTATGAGGTGTAGGAGGAGGGAGATGAGATGCCTCAGGCCTTCAAGATGGTGGGAGGTGATGTGGGCAGTGGAGAGAGCACGGCTACCAGGTGCTGTGGTGCTGAAGCAGGTGTGAACTGTAGCTGAAGGCCTTGCCACACTCCCTGCACAGGCAGGGTTTCTGGCCCGTGTAGGTGCGCCGGTGCTGGCTGAGGTGTGACCGCTGGACGAAGGCCTTGTGGCCTTGCCACACTCCCGCCAGGCACGGGGCCTCTCACCCATCCGGCCCCGCTGGTGCTGGCCAAGGTCTGCGCTGCCTTTAAAGGCTCTGCCACAGTCCAAGCACTCGTAAGTCCTCTTGCCTGTGTGGATCTTGTGACACTGAGTGTGGAACTCTGCCCAAAGGCCTGCCGCACTCAATACACTCACACGGCTCCTCACCACTGTGTGTCCTCTGACGGTGGATCAGGGCGAGCTCCACCTGAAGGCTTTCCCACAATTCCAACACTGGTAGGGCTTCTCCCCTGTGCGAATCTGCAGGTGTTTCCACATGTCTGAGTTCCCCAGGAAGGCTTTGCCTACATTTGTACTGGTTCTCTCCAGTGTGGGTCCTCTGGTGCATTGTGAGTGTGGAGCTCTGAATGAAGGTTTTTCCACACTCACGGCATTCGGAGGGTTTCACTCCAATATGGATCCTCTGGTGCTCAATGCGGTCAGACTGGGAAAAAGACTTTCCCACAGGTGCTACACAGATAAGGCTTTTCCTAGGGCGAGTCCCCTAGTGCACAGAGAGGGCCAAGTGCTGCTTGAAACTCTTTCCACACAAGCCACACCTGCAGGGCTTCCTGTCCACACAGGTTGCCTACAACACATCTGGCTCTGGAACCTGCTCAAAGCTTCCTCCACGTGTGACTAACATGTGTGGTTTCTTCTCCACAGCAACATTCTTTTGTTTGACAGGCTCAGAGGTATCCTGACACTCCTCACAGCCTCACTGCCTCCGTAACCTCTCCCCACACTAGGATTTTCCATGCTGGGGACTGACCATTGCTTAAATTCTTTTTCCCAGAAAAGCAAATGTTGCCCTATGTCCTCAGTAGGACCTCTGTTCCGGTTCCCCGAGTAGGCCTCAGGAGCGCCAAAGTGTGTGAACACAGACCCTCATGAGATCTCTTTTCTGACGACCTCCATTATTATCCTCGGGATGGATTGCAGCAGGTCCTTGAATATGCTCTGTGGTCGCCTTCCTTGATCAGAAAGAAACCAAGATCACAGATGTTAACTTTGTTGACTTTTCTGAACTGAAAGAAAGAAATCAAAAGGATTGATGATGTGGATGGAATTACTGGCTCATTTCTTCACCCCTCCTCGTGTACACACCTTTGGCCGCATTTGTGGTTCCTCTCACTAAAGACAGCATGGATACCCTTTCCTTAACTTTGGGTGTGGCCATGTGACTCGTTTGGCCAATGGAATGTGAGTGGCATTGCTAGTATGTTAGTCTTGAGCCTGGGCGCAAGCCTGCTGGCATCTCTGCCATCACCATGAGCCCTACAAAACAAGTGCAACAAAGATGGACCCAACCTGTAGCCTGGAGCCAAGCCCCAACCAGAATAGCCAATCCTTAGACTCATGAGAGGAATAAGTGCTTATTTCTGTCAGTAACTGAACTGTTGAAACTATTCATTACAGAGGATAACTGATTGATACAGTGCCAAGTTAAAATGAACACTTCCTCAAAAAGATGAGGTTTGAAATCTGGGGAGAGGATGAGAAAGAGACAGAGAGGAAGAAAGGAAAGTCTATTCAGGAAAGCCCAGAGGCCTAGAACACTGGTTGAATAATCAGAGAATAAGCACAAAAGGGGTCTCCCAAGGTCTGGAGTATGGAGTTGAAGGGCCATGGTGCATATGGAAGGTAAATGAGAATCCAGTTGTCTGTCCATCTGCCATTCAGTTATTCATTCCTTGTTCTTCAGCAAACTTTTCTTGTGCTGTGCTAAAGGCAAAGAATACCTTGGCCTCAGGCCGTGGAAAGGGCAGGACTCCTCCCAGCTCTAACAGCACAGACTCACAATCTGTACAGAGAGGAACGCCCTGAGGGAAGCTTCCATGGACTTTCCAGGGTCACCCCACACCTACTGTCAGTCTGGGCTCGTTCCTCCCTGGCACCTGGGTCTCCTCTAGATGCTACCCTCTCTCTCCTCTCCTCAGGAGCCTCCCAGAAAGTATCCCCACAGTCATACCAATGCCCCTTCGACCCATTATGAAGTGTGTCCCCCCCAAATTCATATGTTAATATCCTAACCTAAGCCCTAGAATGTGACTGTATTTGGATATAGGACCTTTAAAGAGGTAATTAACATTAAACAAAGTCATGTGGGTAGGCCCTGTTCCAGTATGACTGGGAGAGAGAGACCAGGGGCATGCTAATGAGGAAAGGCCATGGTGAGGACACAGCAAGAAAGTGGCCATCTACTAACCAAGGAGGGAAGACTCAGGAGAAACCAACCCTGCCAACAACACTTTGATCTTGGACTTCCAGCTTCCAGAGTGTGAGAAAATAAAAGTTTATTGTTTAAGTCACCCAGCCTGTGGTATTTTGTGATGGCAGCTGTAGCAAACGAAAATACTTTCAGGGTCCTGAGCCACCCTTGCTCTGCCCTTGGATGCTGCGCTTCAACCCATTAACCCTGTCCACTCCACCTTCAAAACAGATCTCTATCTGACCACTGATCAACACCTCTACCTCCACCATCGTGATCTGACCTACTCTGCTAACCAGGACTCCCTACCTCTACCCTCACCCCAACAGTCTTCCCTTGTAACCACCACAAGAATCCTACAGAGCTAAAGTCACAGCACAGTCTTCTGCCCAAAGGCTTCCCATGGCTCCCACCTCTTTCAGGGTAGACATCAAAGTCCATTCATGGCCCATAAGCCCTGCAAGATCTGCCCCCTACGAGCCTCCCCATTCTGACCCTGTCCTTTCCTATCTCCTTCCCTCAATCCACTCCAGCTGGGCCTCCTTGTCTGCACCCACCTTGGGGCCTTGGCATTTGCATTTCAAGGACCTGGAAAATTCTGAGTCCTTCCCTTTATTCAGGCCTCAGCTGGGATGCTAACTCCTCAGAAACAGTTCTTGTTTCTTTGATTACCGTCTGCCTCCCTAAAATAACATCAGCTCCATGAAGGCAGGCTGTGCCTCTCCTCTTCATTGCAATGTCCCATCTGGAATAGCGATGGTCCTTACTGGCTGCTCAGTATGCATCTGGGGAAGGAAGACAATGTGCTCATTCTGGCTGCATGCAAAGGTCTGATGAGCTGAAGGGGACATGGTCACAGGCTGGGGGCAATAAGCACGGGCCGGGCGAACCTCAAAGCCTCACCTGCACACAGGTTGGGCCACCACCCTCCCTGTCCTGGGTCCCCAGCTGGGGTCTCCTGCTTAAATTCTCTCACACACCCACATGCACACACAGAGAACACATTCTCACATACAATCACGTGTCCAGACATCCATAGTATCACACAATCACATCCATGATCACAGTCACAGTCACTGAAGCAACACACAGTGTAATCATACACAGTCTGGGGCCTTTGTGCTGTATCAGGCCCTCCTGGGCACCTCCATGTCTCTGTCTCAAACACCATCACACAACGTGACAGCCGCATGTGGCTGCAGAATTATCACATACCATAACTAACACAAAGGTCACACCCACCCACACACAGTTACACGCACAGAAATACCCACACGTGTGGTCACAGAGAATGACACGCGCAGCCCAACCTCTAGAGCACCAGCAGTCACACAGGACAGACACGTGGAATCACCTGTGTATGGTCACAGTAAGCAACACACTACACACGATGCGCACCCCACACAGTGACACCCTCTCCCCTCACCCCACGCACTATGCACGGTTCCACCTCCCGCACAGCCCCCCGCCCGCCCGCCCCTTCTCTCACAGCCACCACAACCCCACAAAGGCCCAGCCTTCTACCCACTGCCCTGCCGAGACTACAACCCCCGGCGTGCCCCAGGGGGCGCGGGCTGAGGGCGCGGGGCCTTCGGGTGATTGTAGTCCAGGAGGGCGGGAGGGCGGCGCTGGGGCCGTGGAGCCTAAGACGCGACGCGAGCTCAAAGTTGCGGTCCGCGCGCAGGGGCGCCTGCTGGGCAGCGCGGCGCATCCTGGGAGTTGTGGTCCCGGCGAGCGGGCGCGCAGGCGGCCCTGCCCCTGTGGCGCCTCAGTGCGCGCTCCCGGAAGTGGCGGCCGCCGCGCGTGTGGGGTGGGCCTGGGTGGGGTCTGCGGGGGTCGTGGCCGGAAAGAAACGTCCCAGGCCGGGAAGGCGCCAGCGCTGGCGGCGAACTGAGCCGGGTGTTGCGGGGCCGACCCGCCGACGGGGACTGAGGTGCTGACCGCGAGCGGCGCGCCTGGAGGACCGACTGACGGGCAGTGAGCGGGACCGACGCGCAGACCGAGTGTAGAACTCACCGGTCGCACGTGGGACCGACTGGCCGGCTGTGTGTGTGCCTGAGAGGTTGTGCTTCTGCGTCGGCGCGTGCGGGTGTGCGCTTCCTACCGACGGCGTGGCAGTGGGTGACCGTCGGACGTGGGGTGCGGCTGACGGCGACGGGGGTCGGAGCTTTCGCGGGGGTGTCGTGTGATGTGAGGAGAGCGCGGGGGTGCGGCCGGCCGCGTGACTTCAGGCGGGACGCAGAGCGTCCCTGGCTGAGACGGTGGTCAGGGACTGTGAGTGACTGTGGGGGAATTCCACTGGTGAGTGACACAGAAATGTGCTCCTGGGTGGCTGACACGGTGCCTGAGGCAGGGTGTGCGCCTGTCACTGCGGGACTAAGATTTTGTCAGGGTACTGAGATGCGGGTGATTTGCAGAGTTTGCCAAGGATGCGACGGAGAGTTTCGCTTCCGCCTGTCTGCAGCCGGAATTGACCGCGGTCCCCAGCCGGCTTTGCGGCTATGTTCCCCAGCACCGGCCGTGGGCCCGAGTCTGGCAGGAGGCTGTGGAGTGTCAGGTTGGTTGTTCACCCCGTGTCTGCAGTGTGCCAGGCCGGTACTGGACGTTTGTCGCGGATCGCCTTGGGTAACCTCACAGCAGCCCTCTGAGGTAGGTGCCACTTACCAGGTCGGTGACTCGCAAGGACAGAGAAATGGAAGAACCGCTGTGCTCAGTTGGTTGAACACTCATGGATCGGGGACCTTGACCTGATGTGAGGTCGGCACGTTGGGGGATGGGTCCATATGTCTCAGATTTTCCAGAACAGGAGTTTCAGGGGTGCAGCAAAGGGAGCTTGGAATCTTGCTGCATGTATCGTCATCCCTGCCATTCCTGCTCCTCCTCCCCTGTACAGTGACTCCCCACATCTGTGGGTGACCATGCTCAGCCTTTCCTGGTCCCTCCATTTGCTCAGCACCTGTTTATTATGCACTTGACATAGGCCGTGCTCTGGGCACTGTGGGCTCCAGTGTGCTCAGTCTCTCTGGGGCAACATATGGTTCTAGCCGGAGCTGGGAAAAGAGAGACCCAGGGCACTCAGAAGGATACTCAGCTTGCTCTCAAGTGCTCCTACAACTCTTGGAGAAGACGGCAGATAAAGTGCAGTCTGGAGGACCGGGAAAAATTAGGTGCAAAGAGATTTTAGAACAAAAGAATAATAGAGGCAAAGGCTGAGAAGATGGGGATCGGGGATAACGGCAAGGGCAAGGGGACAAGAAGCCCAAGCGAGCTTCAGGGTGGAGTTAGGGGCTAGAACACAGTTTTGTGAGAAGTTGCCACCTGCCGCTGAAAAGTCGCAGGATTGGGGTCTTGTTTCACTAACCTTTGCTTCTCCCTGTGCCCAAGACCATGGCTCATGTGCCAACCAACATTTGTTATCTGTCTTTTTGATTTTAGCCATCTTAGCGGGTGTAAAGCGGTATCTCACTGTGGGTTTGATTTGCATTTCTCTGGTAGTCATGATGTCAAGCAATGTTTCATGTTGCCTACAGGGCATTGGTGTATCTTCTTTGAAGAACTGTCTAGTCAAAACCTTTGCCCACTCTTAATTTTTTTTTAACGTTTATTCATTTTTGGGAGACAGAGCGTGAGTGGGGGAGGGGCAGAGAGACACAGACTCCAAAGCGGGCTGCAGGCTCTGAACTGTCAGCACAGAGCCGGATGCGGGGCTTGAACCCACAGACCATGAGATCATGACTTGAACTGAAGTCGGATGCGTAACTGACTGAGCCACCCAAGCGCCCCAACCTTTGCCCATTCTTTAGCTGGATTATTTATCTTTTTACCATGGAGTTGTTTAGATACGTATTCCTTATCAGATACCTAATTTGAAAATATTTCGTGCCATTTTGTGGGTTGCCTTTTTGCTTTCTTGATGATATCCTTCAAATCATGAAACGTTTTAATTTTGATCAAGTTGTTTACTTTATTTTTTATCACTTATCCAGGAAGGCTTTGCATTTTTAAAATTCCAGTATAGTTAACATACAATATTATATTAGTTTCAGCTGTACAACATAGTGATTCAACACTTATATATGGTATAAAATGATCACCATAATAAA
The DNA here is from genome assembly GCF_023721935.1 of Panthera uncia. NCBI lineage: Eukaryota > Metazoa > Chordata > Mammalia > Carnivora > Felidae > Panthera > Panthera uncia. The sequence goes on along the minus strand of NW_026057588.1, from coordinate 1,767,143 downwards.
TCTACTTACCATCTCTTACCATACAAAGTTAATACAATTTTATTATCTATTTTCCATGTGCTATATGTTACATCACTATGACCTATTTATTTTATGACTAGAAGTTTGCACCTCTTAATCCCTTTCACCCATTTCACCCAGTCCCAAATCCCCTTCTCCTCTGGCAACCATCAGTCCGTATTTGTGAATCTAGTTTTGAGTTGTATGTCCATTTGTTTTGCTTTTTAGATCCACATATAGCTGAAATCATATGGTATTTATCTTTCTCTAATTTATTTCACTTGGCATAATAACCTCAAGGTCCATCCATGCTGTTTGTTCTTTATTATGGCTGAGTAATATTTTATTGTATGTATGGGTGCCACATCTTCTTTATCCATTCATCTGTTGATGGACAGTTAGGTTGCTTCCATATCTTGGCTATTGTAAATAATGCTGCAGTGAATATAGGCGTTAATATATCTTTTCAAGTTAGTGTTTGCATTTTCGTTTGGATAAATGCCCAGAAGTGAAATTGCTGGATTGTATGATAGTACTTTTTTTTTTCTTTTGCATTATTTTTAAGTTTATGTGGATATTTAAGTTTTTGTGGAATGTTGACCAAAGTTAACCATACACTGGGTCACAAACCAAGTTTCAGCAAATTTCAAAGGATTGAAGTTGACTAAAGCACATTTTCTGAGCACAACAAACTTAATCTAGCAATCAATAATAAAAAGACAATTAGACAACCGTAGTTGTTTGGAAATGGAGTAGCAGATTTCTTTTTTTTTTTTTTTTAACTTTTAATGTTTATTTTCAAGAGAGACAGAATGTGAGTGGGGGAGGGGCAGAGAGAGGGGGAGACACAGAATCCAAAGCAGGCTCCAGGCTCCGGCTGTCAGCACAGAGCCTGATGTGGGGCTTGAACTCACGAACTGTGAGATCATGACCTGAGGTGAAGTTGGACACTCAACCAACTGAGCTGCCCAGGTGCCCCATGAATAGCAGATTTCCAAATAGCCCAGGAGTCAAGAAGAAACCACAACAGAAATTAGAAAATATTTTGAACTCATTAAATGATAATGAAGATGCAACATTAAACTTATAGATGTGCAGCTAAAGCTGTGTTTAGAGGGAAATTTACAGCCTTAAGTACATGTATTAGAAAAGAGGAGGGGCGCCTGGGTGGCTCAGTTGGTTAAGTGTCCAACTCTTGATTTTGGCTCAGGTCATGATCTCACAGTGGTGATATCGAGCCCAACATCAGGCCCCGTGCTGAGTGTGGAGCCTGCTTGGGATTCTTTCTCTCCCTCTCTCTCTGCCCCTCCGGTACCCACTCTCACTCGCTCTCATGCTCTCTCTCTCTCTCTCTCTAAGAAATAAATAAACATTAAAAAAAAAAGAGGACCAGATGAACATAAGGGAAGGGAAACAAAAATAATATAAAATCAGGGAGGGGACAAAACAGAAGAGACTCATAAATATGGAGAACAAACTGAGGGTTACTGGAGGGGTTGTGGGAGGGGGGATAAGCTAAATAGGTAAGAGGTACTAAGGAATCTACTCCTGAAACCATTGTTGTACAATATGCTAACTAACTTGGATGTAAATTTTAAAAGATAAAAAATAAAATTTAAAAAAAAAAGAGGAAAGAAAGGAAAGCGGAAAGTCATTTATTTTTAAGTATCCATCTCAGAAACCAAAATAATTAGCAAGGGAAAAGTGAAGGAATGACCATGTGGCTACCTAGGGAGTGTGTGAGATAGAGAGATCTAGTTCTGTGTGGGAGGAGCACACCATAAGCAAACTGGCCATGGGGTCAGGCTGCCTGGGTTTGTAGCTCAGCAACTCCCAATCTGTTCAGTATCTGAGAAGCTTTGGGTGAATCTTTTCCTCCTCTATATCTGTTTTCATATCCACAAAATGGAAAGGAAATTCTTACCTCCTGAGTTTGTTTAGAGTTTTAAATGAGTTACTATATGCATACTTTTAGCATGGTGCTTAGGCATCTGATTATTTTGAACATCTGTGTCTCTGTGAGAGAGTCACTCTTACAGGCCCCAAGCCTGCATCTGCCCTGCTCTACAGATGTGAGCAGAGCCCCAAGTTCCACATAATGACAGAGTTCTGACATTCCTGCAGACCCGGTTCCAACGTTCCAGCCATTCTGTGCCTCACTGGAGTGCTGCTGCTTGATGGCCATCCCCAAGAGCCCTCTGAGCCCCATGCCCTGGGAACAGGATGGTTTCCTACGTGTGAAGGTGGAGGATGAGGAGGCTGGCCTCTCTGAGGTCCAGGAATCTAGCCCTGGCCACACTGTCCACCCTGAGGCTGCACGTCTTCGCTTCCGGCGCTTCTGCTATGAGGAGGCATCCAACCCACATGAGGCCCTGGCCCAGCTCCGTGAACTGTGCCACCAGTGGCTGCAGCCTGAAGCACATTCCAAGGAGCAGATGCTAGAGTTGCTGGTGCTGGAGCAGTTCCTGGGTGCACTGCCACCCAAGATCCAGTCATGGGTGGGTGCCCAGTTCCCCAAGAGTGGTGAGGAGGCTGCCATGCTGGTAGAAGGTCTGACTCGGTCACTGGACAAGAGAGGTGAGAAGGAACAACAGGCGACTGTTTGCAGCACACTGTGGGCAGAGCCTGGACTGGAATGTGGGAGTGCAGGGTTTGGGTTTGGGGTCGTTCACACACACACTTGTTGTCATCTTTGTACGTCACCCAAACTCACACACTGTGCTAAGCAGATCTGTTTTGACTGCTAATGTCCAAAAACCGAGCTCAAACTGACTGCAGCAAAGTAGGGAGCTCCTGGCTGTATCCAGGAGCTCAGTGGATGGCGTCAGGACTCTTTTTTTCTCGTTCTGTTTCTCAGTTGGGTTTTCCTACATTAGCTTTACTCTTAAGTAGCTTCTCTCCTCAGTGGAGACATGGTTGGCTCAGCAACCCAGGCTTATGTCTTACCGATGTAGAATCCCCAGGGGGAGAACAGTAAAAGGTTCCTGGGCTGAGTCCCACTGAACTGGTTGGGGTCTTGTGCTTGTTTTTGGCTGACCAGATCTCAGGGACTGACGTGAATAAGGAAAACCAGGCTGTTGGTACCAGATGAGGGGGCTGGAAGCCTATAGCAGGGGAGGGGATGACAAAAATGCCAGGTGTCTCCATGTGTCCCTCTGCTGGCCTCCAGGATCTGTGTGTGTCAGACCTGCCCTAGGCTAGAGTGGGCACCTTTGCTCTGGAGGACCTACACAGATGTCCCGGCCCAGGGAGGTCCCAACGGATGCAGTCCAGAGCAGGGAGTGAAGGCTCTTCCTGGAAGGGCCCGACCTGGCCCTGCCTGATGATAGCAGATAGTGTGTGTATGCCAGGCTCTAGGGAGGAGGCATGCAGTGAGTAGAAAGAACAGAAATATCATGAAGGCTTGGTAGATCCAACCACAGCTCCTCCTCCTGGCCATGTGACTTTCCTGTGCCTCAGTTTCCCTGTCAATAAAATGGCGATTGCAGTTCATAATACCTACCTCGGTGTCATTGAGAGGTGTAAATGAAGCATCACCTGTGCAGCACATGTAACAGTGTCTGGTACAGATTAAACACAGTGGAAACTGTAGCTGTTAGGATAATTGTTTAGCTCCTCGAGAAACAGACCTTTCTGGAGAGGTTGGTCATGTGCCTTCCCTTGGGCCCATCAGCTCTGCCAGGCAAAGTTCACAGGGACAGGGAAAGGGGATAGTGGCCACATCCTCTTGAAGGGTCAAGAAAGTCTTCAGAGAAACGGCAGTATGGCACTGAGATAAGGAGAATGACGTGGAAGTCCAGGCAGAGGGAATGGTGGGGGTGAAGACCCGGTGGTACAGACTGGTACATTCTGGGAAGAGCAGTTGGGCAATGTTGCTGGAATAGAGGAAGAAGAGGGATGTGGGACCAAGCATATGACTGAGGAGGCTGGGTAGCTAGGAGGACATCTGTGGGCCTAGAGGACAAAATCTGAAATCTAAAAACTCTTTTTTTTTTTCAATTTTTTCAATTTTTATTATATTTGAGAGAGAGAGAGAGAACACGTGAGCAGGGAAGGGGCAGAGAGAGAGAAGGGGAAAGAAGATCCAGAGCTGGCTCTGCGTTGATAGCAGAGAGCCTGATGCGATATGGGGCTAGAACTCACGAACCATAAGATCACGACCTGGGTTGAAGCCGGACTCTTAACCGACTAAGCCACCCAGGCACCCCAGAAGTCTGAAATCTATACCTGAAATTTCAATTTGACCACCAGCCAACTGTGTGATCTTGTACCAGTTGAGTACTCAAGACCTTCCTTCAGCCGGGTCTCAGTTTCCTTGTCTGAAATGCAGTGTTCCAGTATGTCCTTGTGAGAGCAGACTGAAAGTGAAATGAGGCAATGGAAGTTACCCACTGTGCTTGGAGAGCCTAATGATGACCAGCAGCCCTGGCAGGCGAGCAGTATAGTAGCTCTCTCTTACAGGTCCAGACGAGGGCAGGATTGCCCAATGCTCTGGAGCTGGCTCGTGGCAGGGCTGGGGCTCCACTGTGGACTTGAGCAGCAATTATTCGGCCTGCTCCCATCTCTTCCTGGAATCTGTCCAGTACGTGATGCTATTAAGTGTGCCCCGGTGCCTTATGCACCTATCAAGGGTCAGTTCAATTCAAAGGTCAGTTCAGGCTGACCTCATACACAACCCAATCTCCAACTACCTTTCAACCACACTCCACCTTTACAGCAGTTTATAAAGAGTGGGCCTCAGGCCTCCCAGGGTCTTAGGGACGCCAGGCGGGCTTGTCACCCACTCACCCTCAGCAGTGGTTGTCAACTTGGGGCTCGAGGTAGATTCTACTGTGGAAAACTGCACAGTTGCCAGCATCTGGAATTGCTTTCCTCATTCAGCCAGTCTTTACTGTCACCTGCAGAAAATGCTCAGTAGGCTTTTTAGGTCCAGGGCTAAGGCACTGAGAGCTGGGGTCTCCCGAGGGGGAGTAAGTACATAGGCACTTGGCAAGGGCAACCCCCTGTGTGTGCTTACTTACTCTCATTCTTTCAGATCAGTTCAATCTTAGGGTTTTCCTTCTGACACTTGAGCCCAAATCAGCAGCCTTGAAGAATGGAGAGTTTCAGGGGTGGGGGGTAGGGGAGGATTGGAACCTGTGATCCAGTTTCTGATGGTGTGGGAACACAGCCCTATGCCCTTTGTCATCCAGGACACCAAATGGGAAACTTTACTTTGGAAATGGGACCAAATGTCAGGAGTGGCCATTTGTCTCCTTACAGAGTAAGACCACGACCCAGGTAGAATGGGGAAAGCCCTGTGTGGAAATAGTGTTGACACTGTGGTTTGGGTTGTTTCAGGACAGGAACCAGGAGCTGAGCTCTCAAAGTCAAGCTGCAAGCAGAATGATTTGGAAGAGTCCCAGCCACTGGGTAGGGCCACTGAAACCCTCGCGGGAGGTGGTTCCCTGGGACTTGCCTTTGGTGATGCTTGTGAACCTGAGGGCAGCTCAGAGAGGCAGGCAGGACTCTCAGGGGAAATCTGGACAAAGTCTGTCCCCCAAGAGATGGATTGCAGGAAAACTTCAGAGCCTCACAAGGATGTTCCCACAGACCAGACCAGCTGTGAACCTGGTGCCTTGGGGAATAGTCCCAACATGTGGCCAAATTTCATCTCACAAGAGAAGACACCAGAAGAGAAATTTGATCCATTGGATGGTTATGGGACGGAGTCGCCATGCGTATACTCAAGGAGGAAGTCTTCCAAGTGTGGTGAATGTGGGAAAACATTCCAGAGCCCCTCCGCCCTCAAAGCACACCAGAAGAGCCATTTTCGGAAGACACCCTACACCTGTAGTGAGTGTGGGAAAGCCTTTAGCCGGAGCACTCACTTGGCCCAGCACCAAGTCATCCACACGGGGGCAAAGCCCCATGAGTGTAAAGAGTGCGGGAAGGCCTTCAGCCGGGTCACCCACCTAACTCAGCACCAGAGGATCCACACTGGAGAAAAACCCTACAAGTGCAGGGAATGTGGCAAAACCTTCAGCCGCAGCACCCATCTCACCCAGCACCAGCGGGTGCACACAGGGGAGAGGCCCTATGAGTGTGACGAGTGTGGGAAGGCCTTCAGCCAGAGCACCCACCTGACTCAGCACCAGCGCATCCACACCGGGGAGAAGCCCTACAAGTGTGACGCTTGTGGAAGAGCCTTCAGTGACTGCTCAGCTCTGATCCGCCACCTGAGAATCCACTCTGGAGAGAAGCCGTATCAGTGTAAGGTTTGTCCGAAGGCCTTTGCACAGAGCTCCTCCCTCATTGAGCACCAGAGAATCCACACAGGAGAGAAGCCGTACAAGTGCAGCGACTGTGGAAAGGCCTTTAGCCGCAGCTCAGCCCTTATGGTTCACCTGAGGATCCACATCACAGTACTGCAGTAACCCAAGAAAACTCTCGGGACACAGTATCCTCCCCTCAGAGGCTCAACATCTAAGAAAAACCCTGAGTTCCAAAAGAACAAAGAATGGGGTGGGTGATAGTACCCCAAAATGATGAGGTGCTAAAGGGCAGACTCTGGGGCTGTCTGGGAACAACTCTGCATTTGGAGACCCAGATGGAGGCGCCTAATGAACACAAAGCTATTCAAACCATCTGGAGAAGCTTCCAGAAGGATCCTGCTGCCCTCCAGACCCCACTCAGGCCCATCTCAGAGAAAGGACAGCTGAGGTGAGGACTTGGATTTGTCTTCAGAGCCAGGGCAAGTGAAGTTTCTTTTGGGACTCAGTGGTCCCAAGATGCTCTGGGCAGGAAGGCTCCAGCTTCATGTTCCCATGTAGCTGTTCTTGCCTTTTCCTCCCCTGTTTAGCCCAGGAGGGGTACCGGCCCTCGCCCACCTCCGTGCCTTCACGCCTATTGTTTCACTCCACCTATTCACGTCTAACTCTAAGGCCAACCTGTGAGGCTGCCTCTTATGTGAGGCCTTCTCCAGGCCCTCTGTCTGTTTCACAATCTCCCTTAATCGAGGGTGCAGCCTGATGCTTGCCCAGCATCCATTTCTCCCTGCCCTCCCCTTCCACATCCCATCAGTCATCAGCCCTGTTGGTTTTACTGAAAACTCACCTCTAATCATCTTCTCCACCTTCGTCACTTTCTGTGAGCCCTCATCACCTCTCATCTGGATTCCATCTGGGGTCTCTTGCCTTCATTCTCTCCCCCGACCTCTCCCATTGTTCAATTCTCCACACCAGGGGGCTCTTTCTACAACCCAAACCTGATTGTGTCACTCCATGGTGGAAAGCTCTTCAGTGTACCTTCTACGGCAAACCTTCCTGAATGGTTTATAAGTATGCCAAGACATAACTCACTTTGAGCCCCGAACAAGCTCTCCAGGTACCCTCATACGTACATGTGAATATTGTCGTTTTTGTGTGTGTGCAGTGATGTGAAAATGGTTTCAGAGTACTGCCCTGTGGGAATAATGGCAAACTCCTTCACCTGCAATTTATGATCATTTGTGACCTGGCCCCAGCCTTGTCTATCGTAGTCCCCCCACCTTCCACACACCAGTCACGTGGAACTACTTGTGGTTCCTGAAGAAGCCATATTTTTCCCACCTACGTGCCTCTGTAACTGTGCCTGGAAACCTCCTCTTCTCTTTCCTCCCTGGCGTTTCACATAGCCCTCCCTAACAAAGCCTCCCCTAGCTCTCTGAGCTGACTTCAACTTGCCTTCTGTGCTTCCAGAACACCTCCTTAACTTCTCTTCAACTTCCTGTCATGTTTATTTACTCCTTGCAGAGCTCGCAGTCTGTTTCCCAAAGACACTGAGAGCTTCCAAAAGCAGGGGCTGGGTCTTATTCTCAGTACCCATAGCACAGGACTCAGTAGGCTCTGACCTGTGTCTTCTGAATGAATATACTGTGACCGGTGCCTTCCTGGAGGCAGTCATCATGCTCCGCCCTGCGTCGGCCTGATGTATGTCTGCATTGTTGTCTCCCCCAACAGCCCTGGGCCCTGCAGGGCAAGAGCAATCTGATTTTCCCAGAGCCCCACCCATCAGACAAGCCTGGCATACAGTGGCCTCGATAAAATGTTACCATATTGAGTCTGCCCTTTCTGTCACCCCAGAATCCCCCTGGTGTCATGGACTCTGTGGTTGCCAGCATGCTGTCAGTGCGCTGTCTGGCCTCTCACGGTTCTGTATCCCTGACCCTCTTTCAGGGTCCATGTCTGTAACTGAATGTCACAGCCTCTGTTCTTAACTGTCAGGTTGTCAATCTTCCTCTCTTTCTTTGATGATCCCATTGCATGTTAACCATTTGACCTGCCATACAGTTGTGTACTGCTCATATCTCCCTGTGTTTCTTCTTGTGTCTTGGACTTGTCCCCTCTGTGTCACAAGTAAAGAGTCACAGAAACCAAGGAGTGAGGTTCAGAACAGGAAGGTTGAGACCCAGGGAAACAGAGATCTTGTGTCAGTATCTCTGAGAGAGTCCCAGATACACCTGCCCACAGGCAGACTGCCACACAGTGAAGCCAGGGCTGAGAGACGCAGAGAATGTGAACAGGGAAAAGCTCAGATGTGAGATACACGTTGCTGGTGAAACAGTCACACAGGCCTCCAACAAGCCCGCAGGAAGTGGAAAAGATGTAGGCCCAAGTCACGCTGCAAACAGCACTCCTCCTCAGGGCTGCTTTTGGGATCCCGGGTAAGTGACTTCCCTGAACCTCAGTGACCTGCCCATCTGTAAAGCAGGAATAAGATGACCTGCTTTGTGCAGCACCCAACCCATGGCCTGGCCACTGGCTCTGACTTGGAGCATCTGTCTCCACCTCCTGCCCTCACTCTCCTGGTGTTTGGCACTAAAGAGCAGAATCTCCACCTCTGGTGCTCTGAGCATCTCCAGCACCCACTTTGTCATAAGATTTGTGTCTTCCTATGTTTGTCTAAAGGGGGAAGAGGTCAGGGGAAAAAAGGAATCTTTACTGAGCGTCCACATGTGTTGTTCAGTCTGCCAAATAATTTATGTACATCATCTCCCAACACTGAGGGCAGGACCACCATCCCCACTGTAAGGGACATGGGGTTGGAGAACATGAGTGGCCCTGACGTGTACGCTGACAGGGACTGGACACACTGGGATTTGAAAGCACATCCAAATATGTCAGCAGTTTCAATAAGCACTACTTATCAACAAATAAAGTAAGACAAATACTAACATTGTATTTCTTTCAAATCCAGGCATATGTTCTTTAGAAGAAACACACCTAAAACAAGGACATGGGAAAGCTGAGGCTAAAGGAATAGAAAAGGATATACAAGGCAGGCATGAATCTGAAGAAAGACAATGAAGCTGTCTTAATTTCAGACAAAATAGATGTTGACACAGAAAAGCATTATTAATGTAAGGTCATAGGATCACTATGTTTTCTTTAAGTTTATTAATCTTTGAGAGAGAGAACACAGGAGGGTCAGAGAGAGTGGGAGACAGAATCCCAAGCAGACTCCACACAATCAGCTCAGAGCCCAATGTGGGGGTTGAACTCCCAAATTGTGAGATCATGATCTGAGCTGAGATCAAGAGTTGAACGCTTAACCGACTGTGACCCAGGCGCCCCGAAAGAAAGAATTTTTGAAGAAATAATGACTGGAAACGTTCCAAATTTATGCCTTTCCAGAAGGTATAAATTTACAGGTTCAGAAGGCACAGTGAACCCAAACAGCATAATCTCAAACCCGTGCCTGGATACATCACAATTGAACTGCTGAAAACTAAAATTAAAAAAAATTTTTTTTTAATTTTTTAATGTCTATTTGAGAGACAGAGAGACAGCACGAGCAGAAGAGTAGCAGAGAGAGAGGAAGACACAGAATCCGAAGCAGGCTCTGAGCTGTCAGCACAGAGCTTGATGTGGGGCTCGAACTCATGAACTGTGAGATCATGACCTGAGCCAAAGTCAGACGCTTAACTGAGTCACCCAGGCACCCCGAAATTTAAATTTTTTGAAAAGAGTCTGTGAAAAACTGCATCATAAAAATTGATGCAAAAGATAATGAGTTTCTTGTCAGAAATCATGAAAGCCAGAAGGCAAAGAAACAACATTTTTAAAGTGCTGAAAAAAAAATAAAACTGTCAATCAAAAATTCTATATCCAATGAAAATACACATCAAGGAGAGCAAAATAACATTTTCAAATGAAGCAAAATTAAGACAGTGTGTTGCCAGCAGGCTAAAAGTTGTTTTGATGGAAGGGAAGTGATAGCAGAAGGAAAACTGGAATTTTGGTAATGAAGAGTAACACACTGAAAAGATTTGATCTTTTTTTTTTTTAATTTTTAACGTTTATTTATTTTTGAGAGAGACAGAGTGTAAGCAGGGGAGGGGCAGAGAGAGGGAGGGAGACACAGAATCTGAAGCAGGCTCCAGGCTCTGAGCTGTCAACACAGAGCCCGGCGCAGGACTCGAACTTACAAACCATGAGATCATGACCTGAGCCAAAGTCAGATGCTTAATTGACTGAGGCACCCAGGAGTCCCAATTTGATCTTTAAAATACACATAACTGTGGGGGTGCCTGGGTGGCTCAGTCAGTTAAGCATCCAACTCGATTTCAGCTCAGGTCATGATCTCACGGTTCCTGAGATCAAACCCCGAGTAAGGCTCGGCACTGATGGCATGGAGCCTGCTTGAGATTCTCTCTCTCTCCTCTCCTCCTCCCCTACTCTAAATAAATAAATAAACAAATGAAAAAACATACACTTAAAAATATTTTTAAAGACACACATGACTTGAAAACAAAATTTATAACATTGTCTAGTAGAGTTCAATGTATATTGATGTAGTATATATGACTACAACATACAGAGAGGAGAGTATCAAAATTCACTCAGTGATATATTTGAGACTTGTATATTTTAATGCATAAACTTATATGTCAAGAACCACTAGTGTACAATTTTTTTTTTTAATTTAAAGGTGAGGGTAAAGAGACTGATATAGTGATAAGGTTTCTACATTTCACTGTAAGTGGTATTAATTCTATATAGACTGTGAAGACTGGAGTATGCATATTGTAATCCCTGAGATATCACACACACACACACAACTATACAAAAAGATAAAAGATAAACCCAATATATGAGTTAAAATGGAGCTCTAGAAAATATTTAGCTAACCCAAAAGAAGGCAGGAAAAGGGAAACAGGGATAACAGAACAAAGAGAAAAAAAAAAGGTAGACTCAAATCCAAACATATCAATAATTATATTACATGTAAATGATCTAAACACACCAATTAAAAGTTCCCAGAAATTTTGTTTTCAAAATAAACCCACTTTAGGTAAGTTTAAAAGGGTGGAGGGTTGGGGGCGCCTAGGTGGCACAGTCAGTTGAGCATATGACTCTTGATCTCGGCTCAGGTCATGATCTCGAGGTTCCTGGGTTCGAGCCCCACGTCAGGCTCTGCGCTGATGTTGCAGAGCCTGCTTGGGATTCTGTCTCTACTTGTCTGTGACTCTCTCCCGCTTATGCTCTCTCTCTCTCTCTCTTTCTCAAAATAAATAAACTTAAAAAAAATTTTTTTAATAAAAAAAAGGCTGGAGGGTGAAGGAGAATGAGAGATACAGTCTTAGGGTTATGGAATGAATAAGTCACAGGAATAAAAGGCACAACATAAGGAATATAGTCAATGACATTAGAATAGTGTTGTGTGGTGATAGATGACAGCTACACTTGTGGTGAGCATAGCATAATGTATAAAGTTGTCAAACCACTATGTTTTACACCTGAAACTAATGTAACATTGTGTGTCAACTATACTCAAAAAGATTAATTGGAAAACAGAAGGGTGGAGAAAGATATATAATACAAAAACTAACCAAAGAATGTTAGAGTGACCATATTAAAATCATGCCAAATAGACTTCAAAACAAGGAAAATTACCAGGCATAAAGAGGGACATTACATAATGATATAGGGTCAATTCACCAAGAAGACCTAATAATTCCAAATATGTATGCAATATGTATGTGTTTTAGGGCAACAAAGTCATAAAATACAGGAAGCAAAAACTGATAGAACTGAAAGAAAATAATAAATAAATCCATAATTATAGTTGGAAACTTCACACATCTTTCTAAAATCAATGGAACAAATAGACAGAAAATCAGGAATTGAAAAGAGGAATTGAACACCACCAACCAACTGGATGTAATTGATGAAGTTGCCAATATTTAAATATTGCCTTTTTTTTTTTTTTTTTTTTAGATATAGGTTTATTTTTGAGAGAGAATTAGCACAGGGGAGGAGCAGAGAGAGAGGGGGAGAGATGATCCAAAGCGGGCTCTGTGCTGATAGCAGAGAGCCTGGTGTGGGACTCGAGCTCCCAAACTGTGAAATCATGACCTGAGCCAAAGTCAGCCACTTAACTGACTGAGCCATCCAGGTGCCCCTATTGCCAAGTATTTTATGCACAAAGTAGTTTCCTATTATTTAAACTGTTTTTAAGCCCAATAATAAGCTGTTACTGTTTACCCCCAAGAAATCAATGATCTATGTTTCCATTTGAAGGAAGTAAAAAAGAACAAATTTAATTCAGAAATAGGTAGAAGGAGGGACGCCTGGGTCGCTCAGTAAGTTGAGCATCCGACAACTTTGGATCCTCTGTCCCCACCCCACCCCACCCCCGCCCCTCCCCCTCATGCTCTTACTCCCTTTCAAAAATAAACATTAAAAAAAAGAAGAAGAAGTAAATAGAAATAAGGGAATAATAATGATACAAGTAGAGATCCCCAAAGCATAAAAGAAGCCATAGAAAAAAATGAACAAGTCCAAAAACTAATTAGTTCTTTGAAAAGATTAATACACTCGATAACCCCCTAGCTAGAGTGACAGGGAGAAAAGGCAGGGTGCGGGGGGACAATATCAGGCATGAAAGAGGTCACATCACTACAGACCCTGCAGGCATTAAAAGAATTCATGAATATTGTGAACAACTCTGGACCAGTAAATCAGACCACTTAGATGAGATAGGCAAATTCCTTTAACACAATTTATCAAGTATTAGTTGATAATGTTAATACACACCTACTGGTATGCCAGGACCTTGAGGCCAAGCTCTAGAGAGGGGCTGGGCAATAAAATGGTCCAGGGGTGTATTGCGTCCAGCAAAGGGCCTTAGATCCGAGGGGATGTTGGGAAAGCACGGAGAGGAGTCCCACCCCTCCAACAGTTTCAAGCTCTAATGCGAGAGACCTAGCCTGTGGCTGGGGACAGAGTCCGGCACCACCACCTAGTGGCCACTCAGCGCAGAAGACAAAACTACTAAACGCAATCTCTAGCAGCTTTCCAGTGTGGGGACCGATTCTGTCAAGGTGGGGTTGAGTATATCTGGAGCCTCAAGCTACCTACCCAGACCTGCTGGGGACAGGCAGAGGTGCCTGGGAAGTAGGAAGCACCTTGATGGAAGAAAGCAAAAAGTGATCTTGAAAAATATGGACCCAGTGGCCAATCTTTGGCTCCTTTATCCTCAGGATCCAACCCAGAGCCCTTCCACCTTTAGGACACAAGATCCCAGCCCATTTCCCTCAGCCCTGGAAGTCCAGCCCCCTGTACCAGGACTACATTAGCCAAGGACACCTGTTAAAGTCTCTCTTCACATTTATTGATTCCCAGGAGGAATGAGGGACAGTCCTCCAGCACCCCCGGGGTGAGTCCAGCCTCCAGCTGCAGCATGAGGGATCAGTGCCAGAAGGGAGAAAATACTTGCCAAGGATACCATTAACAGCCTGAGTCTGCAGTGGATCAACTTCCTAGACAGATTTGACAAAAGAGAAATGGTAGGGGAGGGAAGCGTCATGTGTCCTCCTCCCCAGTGAAATCAGGGCCGACTTCACTGAGGCCTCGCAGGAAGGAAGTAGCTAGGTCAACCGCCAGCCAAGACCTCTCCCACACCTAAGCCTCCCTCCAGGTGCTCAAGCTGACCAAACCACTCTGCTTCGGGCCTTAGCTTTTGTTGTTTCCCTGCCTGGAACTTCCCTCACAACCAGAGCAGAGGAGGGACACTAACTAATGTCCTCGGAGGAGGTGAAGGGAAGGGGCAGTCCTGACGCAGGGCACATTCTGGGCAAAGGCCAGCAGGAGGAAGCCAGCTCACAGAACCCACAGAACCAGAGGAAAACTTCACCTGCCACCTGGAGCTCCACCGGCTCGCTGAACTCCGACACCAAGACTTTGGGCCACAACCTGCGGTACCGGCAGCTGTAGTTGCCCACGTGCTGCGGCCCCACGTAGGTCAGCACAAGGTCTGCCGAGCGGTGGGCGGTCCGGGTCTGGGTCGAAGCCTCCTTTTCACCGGCCCGCAGCAGCTCGAATGTGACGTCCGGCACCTGGCCTTCGCAGCGCAGGACGGCGTCGCGGCCCAGAGTCACCGCCCCGCGCCACAGGGGCCGGAGCTGGGGCCTGGGAGGGGGCCCTGGAGCAGCAGCCGGGCCAGTCGGGTGAGGCCCGCCCCTCAGGCAGCACCCCACCCCTCCCAGCATTCCTGCCCCCGCTACACCCGGGCCTCCAGGCTGCCGCCCTGCTCTCACACCCTGTCTCCCCTCTCCCAGCCCCGGGCACACGCGGCTCCTCCTACTGTCTGCCGCGTCCCCCCTTCCCCAGCACTTCGCAAGTTTCCTGGACTCGGGCCTGATCTGGGGCTTCCCGGGGTACCCCAGCATTTGGCACTCGGGACCTCAGGACAGGGGAGGAGGAGGAAGAACGGGCCCAGGAAGAAGAGGGCCGCGAGCACCGGGAGTGTGGCAGAGGCGAGGCGGCCGGGGCCCCTCCGCCGCCGGAGTTCCGGCAGGACGGGGCAGGACGGGGCCGTGCGGGCAGGACGGGGCCCCGGAGCGCTTCTCCGCCGAGCCCAGCTCTGCCCCCGGGCCCGGGCCGCTCACCCTCCACGCGCAGCTCCAAGGGCGCGCTGGGCGCCGAGCCCGCGAAGGGCGGCTCGGTGTCCACGTAGACGCAGCTGTAGTTGGCCGAGTCCACGGCCGAGACGTCGCGCAGCTCGAAGTGGGCCTCGGTGCCCGCGGGGCTCAGGACTCGGTGCACCCGGCGCTGGCCGGCGTCCTCGCGCACCAGGGCGAAGCGCAGGCCGGGCCGGGGCGCGCGGCACCGCAGCTGCAGGGACGCGCCGGGCGCCGGCCGCGGAGTCGCGGGTTCGGCCGAGAGCTCCGGCGCGGGGAGCGTCTCTGAGGGGAGGACACGGGCTGACCCGGGCGCCGAGGGGACGTGTCGGGCCTCTCGCCTGCAGGAGGCGGCCCGGCCCCTCCGCTCGCTCCCGGGAGGCCCGCAGGCGCCACCCTCCGCTTACACCGCATCGCCCTCCAGACCTCCCCGGGACTCTCGCGCGCACTCCTACACTGTTCCTCACTCATTTACTGTCCATAAAAATAGACGTGGGCAAGGGGAGCCCAGGGCGCTGGGTCGGAGGAGCACGCGTGCTCCCCCGCAGGCCTGAACCCTCTCTCGGGGTCGACGCTCTGGGTCCGGGTCCTCCGCAGGCCCTGCGGGCCCCGCCTGGCCGCCTTCAACAAACAGGCCCCCGGCGTCCCGTCCCCCTCCCCCCCCGGAGCTGGGAGGCGGGAGGGGACCCCGGGCAGGCGGCGCCTGCGTGACCTGTGCCGGACTTGCGTGTTGACCCAGCTATTCTTCGTGGGGCCCTGGGGTAGACGAGCTCATTGTCCCATTCTCAGTTGGCGAAACTGAGGCTGGGCGGATTGGGCTCTCCAGTACCGGGGGACCCTTCCCCGGGTCTCTCCTCCCGCTCTCCGTCCCCGGAGAGGGGCGCTGTCGCCCTCCCAGCCTCAGGTGCACGGTTCAGCGCACGGCCGCCAGGCTTACCGTCGCTCAGCAGCAGCTCGGCGGGCGCACTGTCCAAGGACCAGGTTTGCTGGCCACGCAGCTGATAGCGGCAGGTGTAGAGACCGCCGTCGCCCAGAGCCACCGCGTTCAGGTGAAAGAAGACGCGGTCTGGGCTGGTGGAGCTCATGGGTACTTGCAGCACCTCCTCGCCCCGCCTCAGCTGGAAGTGCACGCCGCTTAGGGGCGCCACGCAGACCAAGGTCTTGCGGGCACCCGGGCGCAGGACGGCGGCTGCAGACTCTCCCTGGAGACTCAGCGTGGGCGGCAACGGTGCGCCTGCAAGGTCGCGAGGTCGCTGGGACAGCGTCGGCCGGGACCTCGAACCTCTGCCCTCCCGGTGGCCGCCCCGACACCACTCTTCCTTGGGGCCCGTCCCCAGGCCCTGCACCGCCCGGCAGTGTCAGTGTTCGGCCCGGGGATGATCCACCCAACCTTGGGCCCACTGTTTCCCAGACCCAGTCCTGGGCAAGGGTATTCAGGGTTAGGGGTCAAGATAAACAAAGCTCTGTCCTCCAGGAGCCTCCTACCCCAGGAAGTCCTCTGGGATGGTCCACACGCTCACCCGGCTCTTCGACTGTCACAGTAGCACTGGGCTCAGAGGGTGCACCTGCTGCATGGGTGCGGTAGCTGCAGCTGTAGTTGCCAGGCCGACGGACTGGGAAGGTGGCCTCCACGCCTGTAGGGGCCTCAAACACCTCCAAAAACTGGTCATCGCCTTCCAGCCTCAGCAGGAAGGTGACACCCCGAAATCCCCCACGGCACAGCAGTTTTGTCTCCAGGCCAGGTGTGATCCAGGACACAGGCTCCGTTGAGAGCACAGGCGGGGGCAGGGTCTCTGCAGGTGGATCAGGGTCAACCGGTGGTTCTGCATGACTTGGGAGACATGGGTGGCCCAGCCAGACCCAGCCCTCCACACTCATGTGAGTGGAGCCGGGGAAATGGAAGGCATTGATGGAGGAAAGAGAGGCAGCGGCAGGAGGAGACAGGGGTATGAAACAAGAAATAGGTTACAGGAAATGTGCCAGGCTTGTCCCAAGTGCTTTCTGAGGACTCATTTATTCCTCACAACCTTCTGGGGTCAGTATGAACATCATCCTCATTTTACAGATGAGGAAACAGGGTCAGAGGTGTCAGATGACTTGCCAACCCTCCCCCCCTGCCAGAAAAGCGGGACCAGGAGAGTGAGGAGTGGAGGGATGAGGCCTCTCTAGCAGCCTTCTCCCCATTGCCTCATGGCCCCATAAAAGCCTCCGCTCACCTGCCCCAGTCACCTCCAGGAGATTGCTCAGCTGGGTCCATCCGCTGCTCAAGCCAGAGCGGCAGCGGTACAGGCCCTGGGTGTCACTTGTCACTGGTCCTAGGGGGAACTGGTGCTCCATAGCAGGTAAACCAAGGTGCACAAGTTCCTGGGTTACCCCATCCTTGAACAGCTCAAAATCCATGGTCTCCAGACAGGCATGGCAAGTCAGTGTCACATTGGCCCAGGGTTCCAGCAGCGATTCAACCTCTGCCCACAGGTCTGGCTGGGTCTGGAATGCTGCACAGTGGATTGGGGTGAGTGCTGGGTCCCAGGACAGAGGCTCACCTCTGCCTGTGCCCGCCATCCCCAGGACCCGACCCAGACTCACCTACTGCGGCCTCCGTCGTCGCTGGGCTCAGCAAGAGACCTGCAGAGACCGAAACTGTGAGGCCCCTATTCCTATCGCTCCTGCTTCCTCCCGCCCCAAGGGACCCTGTCCCCAGCAACCTCACCCCAGAGCATGAGGAAGGCCCAGAGAGTGGACATGATGGCCAGCCTTGCTCCAGCCGGTGAATGCCTGGGGTGATAAAGCCCAAGCAAGGGGGAGGTGGCAGCAAGGGACACTGACCCTATTGTTTGTCCTTCCCAGAGGAGTGGGGTGGGGGGCCTGCATGGGGTGGAGACAAAGGGCAAAAGTCAAGAGCCTTGGGAGCCTCATCAATAAGGATAATCAATAATTATACATAATTAATAAAATAATAAATAATAAAAGTGGTAACTAAATATATATAATAAAAAACATATAATTAAAAAAAAACCCTCCCTGGGTTCCATAAGATTAAAGTCATATGGCCTGGGCCTCGCACATATGAAAAACATTAGATAAAGTCTGTAATTTTCGGGAATGTCCTCCATCATGACGATTTGTAGCTGTTTACGTAAAAGACGTAAAAATGCGCACCAATGTTCCTTCCTGGAGCACGCTCTTCTTTGTGAAGACTATGTACCCTGGGCACCAACTTGGGCTGCATAAAATTCTTTTCCTTTCTCTTGAAAAAAAATTTTAGGGGGTGCCTGGGTGGCTCGGTCAGTTAAGCATCCAACTTCTGCTTGGGTCATGATCTCTGGGCAGAGGGCTCAGAGCCTGGAGCCTGCTTTGGATTCTGTGTCTCCCTCTGTCTCTGCACCTCTGCTGCTCACATTCCGTGTGTCTCTCTCTCAGAAATAAAATAAACATTAAAAAAAGTTTTAATTTGTTCATTTTGCATCAACCTAACAAAAAAATGTAAATGAATAAATAAAATGAAAAATAAAATAAATAATAGAATGGAATAATAAAATTACTAATAATTAAAATGATTAAGGTGAAAATAATGAAATGATTTATAATAAAACAATAAGTGATAAAATAAAACTAAATAATAAAAACTGAGGTACCTATTGTTGTTCTCAGTGTTCTGCGTGCTCAGACTTAGGCAGTATTGGGATAACTATCACTCCTGTGTTCGATGTGAAGGAAAGGAGGCCAGGCAGGGTCCTGTCCTCCTGCTGACTTCCTGTCTGCACAGTCTCTCATCTCTGAACAGCTGAGGAGTGCAGGGTTCCTTTTCTCTGCAGGGATGCTGAGCTCTGCCCTTCAGGGCCCAGCCTAGCCCCCTCCCCATCATATTCCATCCCAGGTGTGAGGGTGAGGGTCCACATGGGGTTTGCCTGTCTCTGGGTTGTTGTTGTGTTTTTTTTGGAGAGAGAGAGATGGCACAAGTGAGGGGCAGAGAGAGAGAGACAGAGACAGAGACAGAGACAGAGACAGAGAGAGAAGCTGGGCTCACCTGAAGCGGGGCCTGTGTTTACTCGAAGTGGGCTCAAGCTCACCAGAGGCTGGGTTCGAACTCAAGAACTGTGAGATCATGACCTGAGGCGAAGTCAGATGCTTAACCAACTGAGTCACCAAGGCGCCCCTGTGTCTGGATATTCTACAATGGAGGTTATGTGGTCTTCCTGGAGGTGCGTCCTGGCTCTTTCCAGGAGCTGTTAGTTGGTTCTCCTTTGTTGATTAATTCTGTGCTGTGTGATCCATCATGGATTTGGAGTCCGATCTGCAACAAGGACCTTGGGTTCAGATCGGTGCTTCTGCCCACCTCCCAACTCCAAACCTGTGCTCGGGTTGTGGACAGTTGTCTGAGCTGCCTGTGGTCACTTGTGTGGCTGTAGCCCACTGTCCAGAGGCCAGGCCTCCCCCTCTTTCCGTGGCCTCCCCTTCTCCCTATCTCCTCATGACCTCCCCTTCTCCCTGGGCAAAGCCTGATGGGATAGAATGGGAGGAGTAAGAACATGGTGTTCTCACACTGGACCTCTGAGGAAGTCCTGCCATCCCTGGAGACCTAGTCTGCACCCTGGGTGTCCAGCCCCAGCTCTCTCCCTAGGTTGAGGGCCCACGGAAGCCTCCTAGGTCTCACATCACACCTGACCTGGCTTCCTCTGCCCTTGTTCATTCCATAAGCATTTGTTGAGCATTTCCTGTGTGCCAGACACAAAAAAGACAGTGGGAAAACATCGACCCACACCCTGCCTGCATGGAGCCCAGCCGGTCAGGGAGATGGAGAATGCAGAGGGTGGGTGCTGGGAAAAACATAAACCCTGAGGATGTGGTGGAATGTGGGGTGCAGAGGAGCCATGTGACATTGGAAGGTCAGGGAAGGCTTCCTGGGGAGCAGAGATCTGAACAAGGCCAGCAGGTTGAGTCCTGCAGGTAACTCCTGGGGGAGGAGTATTCTGGGCAGGGGGAAGAGCCAGTGTAAAGGCTGTGAGGCAGGATGAGCCATGAGGAGGCTGGGTGGTAGGGGTGGATAGGCAAAGGGCAGAGGGCTGGTGGGAGAGCTCAGAGCCCTTATGGAGACCAGCCATGCTGGGCTGTGGGAAAGAAGTTTAAAAATTCTCTATGCCTATACCAAGGGGTTAACAAAGCATAGGGCTTCCTCAGGGCGAAAGCACCCAAGGCTAGTCACTAAGTAGAACAAAGCATAGAGCTGAAAGCACCCCCCCCCCCCGCAACAGGACAAAAGTGTCCCAAGTGTCTGAGAACGGCTAATGATAATACAGGTCTTAAGGGAGTCTTGAGGAACTTATTATTCTCAGGATAGCATGCTCCATTTATCTTAGTCCTTAGAAAAGTTAGATAAACAGATGCGGTGCCTGCAGGAAACGGCCATCTGCTTGGTGCTGGGATGTTGACTTGTCTTTACCCTAACCTCTAATGCCTCATACCTTCGAAACCCTTTTCCTCTCATATGAGTTAATGATTACTGTTTTGTTTCTTTCTGCACATCTGCCACATATGTAAGCCCTCTGATCCTAATAAATATGGAGAAGGGACCTTTACTTAGGGCTCTTGTCTCCTCATAGACATTAGTCTCTCTCGTATTCATTTCTGCATCCCCTCTCTTGCTGGACAAGGGAGAACTCCAGACTCATAGTCTGCGACACTGGGCCTGATGGGCAATGCAGGGTCTTTGGCTTCTGCTGAGTAGGAAGGGGAGCAGGGAGACTCTCCATGTCTGGTTTCCCTTCCACGTTTGCTGAGCATCCCCTGAACGCTCGCTGCCCTGGCTCCAAGCCCAGGCTTAGAAGGCTGCATGTTCCAGCTGGAGCAGGTGGGGGAGGCATTCCATGCAGAGGGGCCAAGGGTCATTCCACTGAGAGCCAAGGCCAATAGGTGTTACCAGGCCTCTGGCACCCAGACGAGGGCCTGTGGCCAGGTAGAGCAGCAGAGCAGAAACCACCAAACACTGCCTTTAGTCCATTTGCCACAGGGCTGCACAAAGGCAGGCAGGAGCATGATCAGGTCAAGGATCTGTAGAAATGAAGCTGGCAGCCTGCGACAGGGGTACTGTGAATTTCTTCTGTCAGTCCTAATACCACTTTGCTACACCTGCCTAGGAGGTCTCCATTCTGTCCAACCACCCCTTACTGTCCCCCTAGACCTCCAACTCAAGTCTAGCATGCTCTAGGTGGACAAGTGTAAAATCTGATGCCGCTTATACTTTAAAAGAATTGCAAGGCTTTGCTCATGTAATTGGCATAAACCTGGGTAATAAACACGGGAACAGCATCTAAGAGTATCTGACCAAGGAGGATGGGATACAACACTGGACCAGATCAAATTTACCTATACGGGCCAATTTGCAAAGACTGGATTTGAGGTGTTAGACTGAGTAGCTTGAGGGAGATTTTATTTGGTAGGTTGACTGAGACCTGGACTCACAGTGGCCTAAATTCAGTGAGGTTCAATAGCCAGAACTCCCCTGGTATAATGTAGAGGAAGGAATCCAAAGGCTTGGGGGTATAGGAATGTGGAAATAGGTTTATCGTGTGCAATATGGTATATGCACGCACACACACACGCACACACACACACACACACTCAGAGTAAAGAGGAGGACACCCTTGTTTTAAGACATTGAGAAACAGATTACTTAGGAGGGTACCTGCATCCCTGAAAAGTGGCAGTGCCCTCTAGGCTACTACGGCATTGGGAGATGCTGCCGTCAGGTCTGATTTCAATGGGGATGAAAGACCAGCTTAACAGAGCTCAAGTGACAGGGCCCACCAGAGATGTGCACAGTACCCATCACTGGCAGCAGTGATGAGGCAGTAATCAGGATGTTTTAACCCCCAGAGGGGTTGCTTCTGCAGGGAAAGGTTTAGGATGACTTCAGGGGCTTAAAGAGTCTCACCTTCATGAATATTGACCTTGCAAGTGCTTTTTCTCTACCAGGACGCAAGGACCACGAGACTTACCGCATTTTCGCGGGACAACAGCACACCTTCACGGCTTGCCTCAGGGCTGTTCACTCAACTTTCTTATTGTCTGTCACAATCTCTGTCGAGATCTTGATCATCCCAACTTCCCACAGAACATCACACCCGCACGCCATTGCCACTATATGGATGACACTGGCTGACTGGACTTAATAAACATGAAGCAGCAGATCAATTAGACCAATAAGTGAGTTAAATGCACGCCAGGGTCTCACCTCCTCTGGCAAGTGCCTAGGGATCTGGAGCATGTTAGGATAGCTCCTTCTAAGAGACGGGCAACTGACGTCAGTTGCTGCAACAGACACGGACCACCTCTAAAAATGAGGAATAAGGGAGGCCTCTGAATTTGGACACAACGTATACACCTCACTGTGCTGCCCCAATCTGTTTACAACTGCAGTTTTGTGTGGAGCCCCCGCGGCAGGTCCCGGATACGAAGCAGGCTGCTCTGCCACTTGGGCCCTATTACCCAGAAGATCCGATGGTGCCAATGGACAGTTTCGACGTGTCAGGCAAATAAGGATGCTATGTCGAGCCTCTGGCAGCCCAAACAGAATACAATGCTGGTTTCAAAGAGGTCTCTCCTGCACACCGTCAAAGTTCCAGCAATAACTATGCTCCAGCCTTCTCAGAGACGCCCCCGCCCCCCCCCCCCCCCCCCCCCGCCGCCCAGCCCCAGGCCGCCAGGAGCCCATCCCTTCTCTTTTGCACCACCAGCCCTAGAGGTGGTAGCTGCTCTACAGTTATGAATCTCTGGGTTCTTTCAGCCTCACAGAGCTAGATAAACAATTCCCTCAAGATACCTAGGGAGGGTGCTTTCTTTGCCTGCCTCCTCCCCGAGACAGCCCTCTCTGCCCCACATCTCACCCATCACACGGGCCAGATGCACATCCCCACCCCGTCGCAGCGAGATATTAGTGGGCAGGCTGGAGTTCCCTGCGCCAGCTCTCTCCCATCACCCGGGGCTGGCATGAAGCCTCCCAACTCGGCAATCAGGTTGCAGGTGGAGGAGTCCCTGCAAAGTGCCGGATATGGCACCGTGGTGCTCAGCAACCCTTGTGACTAGATGCTGCTACTCTGGCAGACGGCCGAGTAGGATCCTCGTCAGCTGGGAGTCCTCAGGCCAGTCTGGGTCCTCCCTGGGGCTCCACTCTGGAGACATGAGAAGGAATTTTCCAAACTAGGAAGGCAGCCCCACACACTCCCTCTCCCTGCTTCTCTCATGAGCCTATGTTGGAGTCTGCTATTCCAGCCAAGGAGACCCAGGAGCAGGAGGAAGTACAGCACATCCAGGGGCAGCCAAGGTCAGAAAGAGGCGTCCAAAATGGTGGTGGAGGTGGCAAGACTGACAAGCACTGACTCCAGGGGAGACCCCAGTGCACACAGCCGTTCAGATCAGGGTGATTCTGGCATGGGGAGACGAGGCGGTGGTAGCTAGGCCAGAGAAGGGTGTTCGTCGTGGCTGGAAACAGTGAACGCCCCCCGTGCTTTGTGGGTGGTCTGCTCTGACCCCCCCCCACCCCCACCCCACCAGTCTCCCACTGAGCCCAGCTGCTCTGCCCTAGCACCCCACAGTGACCAGGCTGGCTTCTTCTCCCATTTCCTTTCCCTTCCCTTCCCAGCGGCCTTCCTGCTCACCACCACTCCACCCCTCCCCCAGCTGGTTTTCCCTCGCTCTAGCTTCCAGAATCTGGTCAGTTGTGCCAGGAAATGGGTCTGAGACCTGC
This sequence comes from Panthera uncia, assembly GCF_023721935.1. Lineage (NCBI taxonomy): Eukaryota > Metazoa > Chordata > Mammalia > Carnivora > Felidae > Panthera > Panthera uncia. Next base: position 1,743,477 of record NW_026057588.1, on the reverse strand, counting down.
TCACTCACTGAAGGCAGGACGTGGGGGCTGTGCCACCACCCCCGGGTGTGTGGGCCTGATACTGGGTCCATAACCAGCCAGAAGTGTTTCAAGCTGCTCAGGTTTATCTTTTTAAACTGCACTCCTAGCTTTAACCATGGAGAGAACAGGAGCAAGGGGTAGGGGTGGGAGGGAAGCAGCTGAGAGCGGACGGCGGCAGGACCACCCCCACTCTTCCCCTTAGGTCTCCTGATGCTCACCAGGGGCCCCAGAGCAAGGCCTCTGACCTTCTGGCCCCGGCCCGTGGGCCCTCGGCTTAAGAGAAAAAATTCTGTGCAACCTCGGATCCAGCTGAGGGGAGGGGAGGCAGGGAAGGGGGCGCGTCTAACCCTTGCTCCTGGGCAGCCAACTGGGCCCTGGGTCTCAGTCCCACAGGGTCCTGAGACAAGACCACCACGCCTGTGGGAGCCTCCGATTCTCACCGGCCTCTACACAGATACACCCCTCCCGGCATCAAAATCCACCGCCTGCACCTGGTGAATTACCTCCCTGCCACCCGTGTGCAGCCAGGGGGGGTCACCAGTGAAACTGCCATTGTCATCGTAGGGGCTGTTTCCACGGCCTGACGCTCTGCCTGCATCGTCGCCATCCCTGTGCTGCAGGACACCGAGCCCACGACGGTGGGGCACGCGGATGGCGATTTTACACACACGGTCCACGGATGGCAGCATCGGGTGCCTCGCGCCCGGCCGAGTTGACTCAGACTCACAGTCTGGCAGGGGCATCCCAGAGTCAGGGTGTGGAGCCACCCGCGTGCCGCTCCCGGTGCTCGTTGAGGTTGGAGCGGTGGCCGAAGGACCTGCTGCACACACGGCACGTGTAAGGCCACTCACCTGTCTGCCTGCACCTGTGCTCGGCCAGGCTGCACCGGGTGCGCTCAAAGGGCCTCTTGCCAATGTGTGCGCTGGTGCTGCCACAGGCCGGCCACGTGCAGGAAGGCCTTGACCCAGTCGGGACAGGCGTGCAGCTGCGTGCAGCTGCGAGACCCCACGTATCTTCAGGTGCTCGGCCAGGTTGAAGTTCTGGCTGAAGGCCTTGCCCCAGGCCGGGTAGGTGTGGGGCCGCGCCTGTGTGCGTGCTGGTGCTCCAGGAAGTTGGAGTTCCAGTTGAAGGCTCTGTGGCAGACCGGGTATTCACAGGGCCTCCCACCCGTGTGCACTCGCTGGTGCTGCAGCAGGTAGGAACTCTAGCTGAATGTCTTGTCGCACTTACTGCACCGCAGGCAGGCTCCCTGTGGAGAGGCAAAGGGCCGGGCACCAGGCCCTCTTGGATGCTTCTGGGCCTGCCCCCGTCCCTCCTACAGTCTGCAGGCTCCAGCTTCCCTCTGGGGGCCCCCTGGTCCTTTGCCTCCACCGGAGCTTGTCTGGGGTCTTCCCAGGCCCTCAGGCCTCCAGATGCAGCCCCCTCAGAGTGGCCTGGAGTGTCAGTCTTCAGCACAATCCAGGGAATGTCACCTTTTCCTGGAGCCACCTGCTGGGCCACTGTGCTGGCGACTCCACCTTGCCTCAGTAGTCTGAAACAGGAGGAAGAGAAAGCAAATGCCTAAGAGCCCAAAGCACCCTGGGGAATGGGGCAGAGGGGCCTAGCAGATCTCAGGAACGATGTGATTGTGACAGATCTAGAGTGGGGGCAAAGCTTGGGGCTGGCTGGATCCAGCATGGCCATCACCCCCACCTTTCTTGAGCTGGTGCCCCTGGCCCCTCTTCAGTCTGGAACAGGAAAACAGGGGCCGCAGATGCTGCAACTCTCCCCATAGAGGCAGCATCCAAGGCCAACTCTTGGAGTCAAGCTGTTGCCCTGTTGAGTTCTGGCAGCCCTTGCTATGATGGGAGCATGCCAGGAGACCACTGTGCCTGCCTAGATGGTGTCACATCCCACATGTCCCCACACCTACCCGGGCAGCAGGATGCCGGGAGGGGAGGCTGTGGGAGCCAGAATGGTGGAAAGGTTCAAAATCCACCTGTCTCACTTGTACTTGGTCTCCAACTCTGCACAAGGTAGCTCCAGGGCCTGGCTCCCATCCCCTTGTTCCACACTGGGGTCACTAAGCACCAGAGAAGTGAGGACACCTGTTTTTGAGGATAAAGATGGACCTGGTCACCTGTAGAAACACTAGAAGTGAACTACCCTCATTCCAGGAGGCTTAAGGTGACTACCTGACCCAAACCCTGGCTGTGTCTGTCTTCCTTGCCCACCTCATCTCTGCCCTGACACCTCAGCAGTCCCCTCCACCCGATAGGCAGCCTGGCCAGGCATGGAGGAACCCCAGTGGCTGCCAGGCACTGTTAGACCACATCAGGCTCCTGTCTCAGCCCAACCAGACTGGTCCAGCTACCTAAACCTAGGACTTGGAGTGGCTGTGCAGCCAGATCCCTGGGGGAGAAATGCCAAGGGCAGGAGGCTTCATTGGCCCTGAGGCCACACTTGCATCTTTGGCTGCTCCTTCCTGCAGTGATGCATCCACAGCAAACAAAGCCCATCCACACTCGCCCCTGACCACCCTTACTGTCCTTTACAGAGTCCATAGCCCAGCTGGTGCCCTCATTCTGCATGCACTGGAATTGTCAATGATCCCAGGGGCTCCAATTCACCCACTCCAGAGTGAGGCAAACCCCAGGGGCACCTGTCATCCCCAGGCCACTAGCAAGGTGGCCCCAGGGTCAGCTGTCAGGATGAGGTAGGAGCGAGTGCATGGATAGGTGCTGTACCAGGAACTAGGGCTTGGAGAGGGGAACCTCCTGCTCATATTGCTCCTCTGGCTTGGGGCCCAGCACCTCTTGGGGACTGGGGGCCGGGACCTGGGGACAGGAAAGCAGGCAGGCCAGGCAGATCCAGAGAAAACAAGGGGCACGTATTGGTACGCTCCATCTTTCTTGGCATCCCCCATGTCCCCACATTCTGAGGACACAGTGCTGAGAACAATCACATGTGTGATCTTGAGGGCATCCATCTTACTCTGGGGTCTGAGCAAAGACCAAGCTCTCACCATCATTCTCCCACGGTGCCCCAACCCTACTAGCCCCAACTGGGGACCATAAGCCAGGTTCAGAAGGAAGCAGACCCAGCCCCCACCCAGCCTGCCCTCACCTGGAGTCTTGTCCTGGCCAGCTCCTGCTGCAGCCCCTCCACCAGGGCAAAAGCCTCCCCGGGGCTGCATGGCTGCTGCCCCCCGAACGTGGGCGTGGATCTCAGGTGGCAGCACGCCCAGAAACTGCTCCAGTACCAAGAGCTCCAGCATCTGCTCCTCGGAGCATGCCTCTGGCTAAAACCACTGACAGCACAGCTCTAAGCTGGGCCAGTGCCTCATGAAGCCCCTCTTCCTCCTTGTAGCAGAACCCCAGAAGCACCTGCCATAGATTTCAGAGCTGGGCTCACCCACCATTGGGGCTGGTGTGCTCTGAAGGACCCCGGGGGCCAGGGCTGATGCCTTGTTCTTCTGGGCAGCCATCATACCCTTTCCCAGACAGGGTAGCCACAGGGCCCAGGGCGCTTCCTCTGGACCTGGAGACACAAAGGTGAGCCTGTGAGCACAGCCAGGCCGTGAAGGCCCCTCCCCAGGACCCTCTGACAGTAACTCTGGGTGCTTGTGCCTGTCAGTAAGACAGGAAGTGAGTGTCCCTGCCTCTGTGTCCAAGTGTTCGAAGGATATACCGAAGTGCCCAGTCTGTGGTCTTCTGTACCATCCCCTCCTCTCCCTGCTTTTCTCAGGGCCCTCTGCCCTGGCTTCCTCAACTCCTTGGTTCCATTGATCCCCCACACAGCATGCCAAAGGCTGCAAACTGGATAGCCAGTCTTGCTTGACTGCTCCCTTGCAAAATGTTTTGTAAAAATTTAAATTAGTTACCAATGAATGTTAAAAAGTAATCAGATACTGATGGGAATGTCAACTGGTGTGGCCTGGCCGGGGGTGGGGGTGGGGGTGGGGGTGGGGGGGGGGGACGGACACTCTGGCAGTTCCTCAAATGGTTAAACCCAGAGTTCCACGTGACTCAGCAATTCTACTAGTAGGGTATCAATGCAAGAGAAATGAAAGTGTGGGGCGCCTGGGTGGCTCAGTCAGTTGAGCGTCTGACTTCGGTTCAAGTCATGATCTCGCGGTCTGTGAGTTTGAGCCCCACATCGGGCTCTGTGCTGACAGCTCAGAGCCTGGAGCCTTCTTCAGATTCTGTGTCTCCCTCTCTTTCTGACCCTCCCCTGTTCATGCTCTGTCTCTCTCTCTGTCAACAATAAATAAACATTAAAAAAGAAAAAAAAAATTTTTTTTAAAGAGAAATGAAAGTGTGTCCAGGCAGCTTTTTTATTTTTTTTTTTTTTACGTTTTTTTTTTTTTTTTTTTTTTTGGGACAGAGAGAGACAGAGCATGAACGGGGGAGGGGCAGAGAGAGAGGGAGACACAGAATCGGAAACAGGCTCCAGGCTCCGAGCCATCGGCCCAGAGCCTGACGCGGGGCTCGAACTCACGGACCGCGAGATCGTGACCTGGCTGAAGTCGGAGGCTTAACCGACTGCGCCACCCAGGCGCCCCATGGCAGCTTTTTTAAACACACACACACAAAGAGCTACATGACCCACTTTGGGGCATCCTTTTTCCATTTTTTTCCTCCTTAATCTTGTGTGTGTTTTCAATTTTTTTAAAAAACAGAGATCTGTGGCAGTGCTGTGCGTGAGGAAACTGTTGCTAAGGAGAATTTGAGCTTTCCCCCATTTCTTTTCCTGTCTCTTTTCCTCTTTCTTTCTCCTGGTCAAGGTTTTAAATGTAACCAAGAAGCAGAGAAGCAAAAAAAAAAAAAAAAAAAAAAAAAAGTATCCATGCAAAAGCTTGCACATGAATGTCATAGCTGTAGTACAGATAATACAGTAATACAGATAATATATAATATATATAATTACTATAGCAGCCAAAAAATGATAACAGGCCAATGTCCATCAACTGATGAAGGGATAAACAAAACGTGGCAGATACTTACAATCAAATATCATTCTGCCGTAAAAAGGAATGCAATATGGTTACATCCTATAGGATACATGAACCTTGAAAACACTATGCTAGGTGAGAGAATCCAGACACAAAAGACTTCACATTGAATGGTTCTATTTATCTGAAATGTCCAGGATAGGCAAATCTGTAAGAAATAGAAAGTAGATTAGTGACTGCCAGGAACTGGGAAGGAAGGAATGGATAATTTGATTAATTGGGTATGAAATTTCTTTTAGGGTGATAAAAATGTCCTGGAATTAGATCATGGTGATGATTGCACAAAAATGTGAATATACTAAAAAACAACAACTGTACGTATTAAAAGTGTTAATTTTTTTAGAAAGTCGTCAGCCAAAGGGCACCTGTGTGGCTCAGTTGGTTGAGCATCCAACTCTTGATTTTGGCTCAGGTCATGATCTCACAGTTTGTGGGATCAAGGCCTGTGTCAGGCTCTGTGCTGGCAGCATGGAGCTTGTTTGGGATTCTCTCTCTCCCTCTCTCTCTGTCCCTCCCCCCTGCTCATGCTCTCGTTCTCTCTCTCTCTCTCTCTCAAAAATAAGTAAACTTTCAAAAAAAAGACTTTCCAAAAAAAAAGTCATCAGCCAATTTCAAAAGGTTGTTACATGATTTCATGTATATAACATTCTTGAAATAACATAATTGTAGAAATAGAAAACAGAAAGCCAAGCCTTAAGGAGGGGATGGAGGCAGGAGAGAAGTAGGTGTGGCTATAAGGGCAACTTAAAGAATCAGGTGATGGAAATATTCCTTATCCTTACTATCTATTTGATATGGTTATCATACTGTACTGTAGTTTTGCAAAAAGGTACCATTGGACAAAACTGGGTAAAAGCTACATAAGATCTCTGTATTATTTCTTACAGATGGGAATTTATAATTATGTCAAAAAACTTTTTCTTAATCATCAGAATTTAAAAAAAAAAAAAAAAGTCCGTTTTTGTTTCTTGAAGGACCAGAAGACCTGGCTTCAGGAGTCCCATGTTTCTGAGGATAGAGTCTGGCAGGGATATCCCTCCAGGCAGGACTTCTGCTTCAGAGCTGCCCAGCCCTCTGTCCCCTCTAACCGGGCCTAACTGCCTGGGAGTCTGCCCATCTTGGGATAGTATCCAAATCCCTGAAGGTCGTCCCGATTGCCTTCACTGCTCCAGCCTCCCACCATCCTCATACTCACCTTGCGTGCTCTTTTTCCGCCTGAAAGCCTTTTCCTCCACTTTTCCCCCCAGAATGCCTAATCACCATGGTCTGTGGCCACCTCCCCAGTAAGGTCCCGTCTCCCACGCCAATGGGCTCTCATCCGACGGGTCACAAGTGACTATTTGTGTCTACTCCCAACCCTAATGCCCGGGCTCTCACCTACTGGGGACTGGGTGAAAAAATACAAAGTGGGAGAAGGGGAGGGACACTGAGCAGGAGACGTCCAAAGGGGGTTTTGGTCTCAGGAAGCGCTGGGCTTGGATCACACCGGGCAAGAGAGAGTGGAGGTTGGATGCCGGCGTGCAGAAGGCACATGCAAAGGCTCGGAAGCGGGAACCAGGAGCGCCGGGAGGAGGTCTGAACGAATGAATGAATGAACGGAGTTAGGAATGTTGGCGGGCCTAGGGAACGAGAGCAGGAGTAACGAATGAAAGGGTGAATAGACGGACAAATGCATCGGGAGATGCCGGACCGCGCAGTTTAGCGCACGAGAGGCGAGAGGCGGAACCAGAAAGCGGGGGCGGGGGATGAAAAACAAGTGAGTGAACGAACGGGCAGGGGGAAGGGATGCTACACAAATAAATGACCTACGTGGCTCACGGAAGAGCGAGCAGAGCCCACCGACTCTCGGGCGACCGCACTTCCGTCCCGACCCCACTTGGCCGAGCCACTTCCGGGCTGCTCTGGGCGGCGTGGAGCAGTGGTCCCAGAGCGCGCCTGCGAGGCCAGGCCGTGGGAGCCGGGGGCGCGGGTCCGATAACACGTCCGAGCTGGGATCGTTCTTTTCTGTGTAAAAGTCTCTCAGTTGCCCCCACTCTCAATTTGGGTTTGGGCAAGTGTGAATGCATGACTCAGGCAGACAGCATCCAATTCCCCTCGGCCCTCAGGATTGACTCAGGATCCGCAGATGACCTACTTGGACCTGTGGGTTTCACGGGGCAGGGATTCTTTCTGAACTATTAGGGCTTGCATTTCCTGTGGAACTTTAAACCCTGAATACCTGTCAGCAGGTACAGGTGCAGCCTTCGTGTCTCCATGAAGGGAGAACCTGTCAAGAGAATGGAGCCCACACAGAGAAGCAGAAATGAAGGACAGTGTATTAGTTTCCTGTGGCTGCTATAACATATTGCCACAAACCTGATGGCTTAAAATACCGGAAATGTATTCTTTCATAGTTCTGGGTGCCTGAAGTCTGAAATCAGTATCATTGAGCTGAAATTGGAGTGGCAGGAAGGCTACCCTCTTTCTGGAGGTTCTAGGGGAGAATTCATATCCTTGCCTTTTCAACATTTAAACTGCATTCCTAGTATTCCTTGCTTATGGTCCCTTCTTCCACCCTCAAAAAACTGGTTGTAACACCTTATTAAGAAACAAAATCTTTGACACATGTTCATTTTATACTTGCATGAGAGTCACAAATTTTAGTTCTTTTTTTCTTAAGTAGGCTCCATGCCCAACTTAGGGCTTAAATTCATGACCCCAAGATCAAGAGTCACGCGCTCTGACTGAGCCAGCCAGGAGCTCTATGATTTTAGTTTTTTAAAAAGATGTATTCACTAACAGCACATAACAGTGACTACACTAACAAACAATCCCAGGATCTCAGTGGCTCAACACAATACAGACTTCCTTTTTGCTCATGTCACAGTCTCAAGTGGGTCAAGTGACCTTCCTAGAAGATTGTCCTTGATTTAGGTACCCAAGCTCCTTCTATCCTGGGTCTCTGCTGTTCTTTGTGTCCTTCTCAGGATTTTCTGCTGAATCTCCTCTGTCCAGCTGACTGATGAAACAAGTGAAAAAGATGATGTAGGCCATTTTAAGTTATCCATCACTCCTGTCCACATTCCATTAGCCAGAACTCATTCACGTGGCTCTGGGTAACTTCAGGGAGCCTGAAAAGCATAGGTTTGTGGATGCAGGAAGAGAAAAGGGGATTGTTGGGTATTTTAGTCCATCTGTACCATAGGACACACAATGTCTCCCAGGAAGTCCCTGGTTTTGACTGGACTCAAAGGCTACCGTACTCCTAGCCATCCCAGCAGCCATTCAACTCCTTGCTCATATGGACTTTCTGATGCTTGATGAAGTTGGACTACCAGCAAAAGCTTTTCCTTATGCTTCTCACTTAGATGGTATAGTAACCAGCATTCAAGAGGACTGCCAACAATCCTCACCTCCTGATAGTCACACCTTTGTTGGTATGGTTTTCTCCTACGTTGAATCAGGGATGGTCTGTGTCACCGGTAGAATATGGCATAAGTGACAGTGTGTGACTTGGACTCTTGAATCGCTTGCTCTGGGGGGCGAGGGGAGTCAACTCCCATGTCATGAGGACACTCAAGCAGCTCTACGGAGAAGCCCTTTAGACAGGAACCACTTGCCAACCATATAAGTGAGCCATCTTGGTAGTGGACCCTTGAACCCATCATGCTTCAGAGGACTACAGCCTCATGAGAGACCCTGTCATGTGATTCATTCTGGCCAATGAGCGGTGAGAAGAAGTACCCTGCAGCTGTTGGGCTACACTTTCAATTAAGAGGTGTGAGACCCCGAGAATTCCTTTTCTATCTTTCATATTAGTGTCCAGCTATGTTGGAGATAGTGGCTGTTCCGTTGTCAGGGACCCTGATGAGTGACAGTGAATGTAATGAGTAGTGCCCTAGCCAACCTGTGAAGCATGGTTTGGGCAGGAGTTAGTTTTAGTGTTTTCAGTCAGTAAGGCAGTAAGCTGTGTCACTGAAGTGGAACTGAGCCCACCTGGTCACATTCCTAGGTTCTCCCCAAAAAGAATTCTCTTGTGTTGAGGCTCGATGGGAAATTTTATTACATATATCATACCAATGGGTTTTTCTTTGGTTTGAATGTTTTCAGATCAAAACCTGTTGATGGTTACAGGTCATTCATGGCATAGTGACCAGTGGTAGAGTTTACCTCCTTCATAAATCCTCTTATGTCTACCAAGGATTGATTTTTCAATAATAGAATGTCTCTCCAGAATACATGTTCTAGGTTTCTGTAAAAGATTGAGTTGTCTTTGGGTATACCCACAAAACGGGTATGGTAAATGTAAATGCAAACAGCTGAATGGAGGGGCCCTGTTCACTCCAGCAACAACCAACACCAGGAAGGCCTGATGCCCGCTACGACTATTTCCAAATGCCACTGTGGCTGTTAGTTTCCCATTGCTGCTATAACAAATCACCACAAATTTAGTGGCTAAAACAATGCAAATTTATTATCTCACATAAAGCAAGGTTTCAGCAGCGTTGCTTCCTTCTGGAGGCTCAAAGGCAGGATCTGTTTGCTTGCCTTTTCTAGATTCTAGATCCCACCTACTTTCCTTGTCTTGTGGCCCTGTCTTCCATCTTCAGAGCCAGCAGTGAAACATCAGACTCTGCCTCTCCTGCCTCTTCTTATACAAAGATGTTGTGATTACATTGGGCCCATCATAAATAAGCCAGGATAATCTCCCGCATCAAGATCCATTATCACACCTTATAGTCCCTTTTGTTGTGTGAAATAACACATTCATAGGTTCTAGGGACTAGGACACATACATCTTTTGAGGAAGGTGGGGTGCATTATTCTCCCTACAACAGTGGCTTTTTCTGAGCTCTTCATATGGTTTACTGGGAAAACACAGTATGTGCATCAAGATGCCATTCAGATTAAACAAAACTATGAAAGTTTAGCCTGGAATCTAATACACATGCAGCTCAGAACAGTCCCATCTGGGTAGGGGCTCACTTGGCGGGCCATAACTAAAATATGCAGAGCAGGGGGAGTGAATCTGATGTGCAGCAAACATACATGGAAGGGTCAGACAGAGAAGGCCCACCTGATGGGTGGGAATATGGAAAGGAGGAAGAAGAGGACTTGCACGTTGATTAGGTTACTGATCAATGACAGTCACTAAGAGAGGATTGACCTGTTAAACAGTTCATGGTAGGGGTACCTTGGTGGCTCAGTTGGTTAAACCTCCGACTTTATCTCAGGTCATGATTTCCTGGTTCACAAGTCTGAGACCTGCATCAGGCTCTGTGCCGACAGCTCGGGGCCTGGAGCCTGCTTCAGATTCTGTGTCTCCTTCTCTCTCTGCCCCTCTCCCACTTACGTTCTGTCTCTCTCTCACAAAAATAAACTTGAAAAAACTTTTTATTAAAAAAAAAAAAAAAAAGAGTCCATGGTAAGAATGAGAATTCTTCCTAAGTTCTTGCTACCTCCAGAACAAATATGGACTTGCCCAGCACAGCCTCTGGAGTTTGAGTATGTAAGTGCACTAAATCAACACTTCACTGAGCACAAAAGCTTGGGCTCTTGTTCTTTCATTCTGTTCCCTTTTCTGTGGAAGGCAGATAGATATTCCTTTATCAAAAGTTCCAGAAATCTGAGTCTATTTGATGAAACTGTTTTCACCAACTTTTCCTTGACCGACTGTTGCTTTTCTGTCATTTTTGCAAATTTCTAAAAAGCAGGTGCCCAGGGGCACCAGTGACCTGAAATAAGTTGGCTTGGAACTAAAAAGAATCTAGCTAACTAAAAAGAACTAAAAGGAAGCATTTAACCAAATCTCTCTACACATTTTCAGCCAAGGACACTTCAGAGTAACCAGATGTGGTTCTTTTCAGGATGCTGCTCTCAACAGTCTCTGGTGGATTATTTTGCCCATGGACATCACAACCACAATGGGAAAGATTTGTTGACAGTCAGTGATCTGGAGGAAAATGTTTTGGAGTGAAAATTATGTACATAAAAGGTGAAAATACAGAGTTTGACACGTTCCACAGATCTTGAGGGGTCATAGAAGCAGCTGGGCCATCAATGGAGCATGGGAAGTGGAAGGGCCCATATTAAGGGTGGTTTGTATGGTCACATGTTCAGCAAGTCAATGGTCTGGGGCATTCTCCAAAGAAACAAAGATGGCAATAAGGACAGTCCTCACTCGGGTCACATGTGGTAACTGCCAAACCTCCTGTAGCCTCCAGGCCTGTGTGACACTGGCCTTAGACCCAGGACAGATGAGGCTACCTTTCTCCATCTGAATCTCAAAGCCACTTAGCATCTGGGTTGACTAAGGTTTCATGGGGCCACATTCAGGCCCATAAGGATATTGATCCTTGCTGGTTCCCTCTCCCATGGGTGGTACTGATCAGGGCTAATACCTTGGAAATCCAACACCTTCCCCATTGTGGCAACTACCACTTTGTGCCTTGGTTTCTCCAACTGGCAATTTAACCACCTGGAGATTGAGACCCAAGCAGAGGTGCTCAGAGCCCCAAAATGAGGGACTTCAAGCAAGTTTGAGGACATCTGGGTGCCACTGGGCAAGCATGTTGTCCCCCAGTGCCAGACTGTCCATGGGGCCCTAACAGAGTGATCTGTCACCATGGGAGCCAGTGGGAGGCTGAGAGAGAAACATCTCTTTCCCAAGCACCTATGGATTTGAGTCCACAGATATTCTTTCCAGGTGGGAAGTGGCTGCTATCCCACCCTGTTACTGGGTTTCTGCCTGTCTGCAGCTCTCCAAGAACAGCAGTTGTGGGTTCCTTCTGCCCTCCAGTGCTGACCATCCCAACAACAGATGGATATGAATCTAACCTGCAACAGACACCATGCCCAGGGCTGATGGAGCCAGGCTCAGTGGCCATGACTCCTGCAGGGTCCTGATGGCCTGCCTGGGGAAGGTCAAGGGAGGAGCTTTCTCTAGAATGAGCGGCTTGCTGTGCAAATAAAATAGACACATTGGGGGTCCAGGTTTCAAAAAGTATCACTTGTACACTGGGATTGACAAAACTGTTGGGTTGTGTGGACCCAGTGTGGGTGGACTGATCAGCCTCTTCCAGCTAACTCACCACACTCAGACTTTGTCCTAATGAGGACAGATAGGCAGAAAGAGCTGGAAGAAAAAAAGGCAATTGCACAATGTACTCCCACACAGCTGGTGGGAATGGAAAACGATGGAGCTAGCTACTGTAGAAAACAGCCTGGCAATTCCCCAAAAGGTTAAACGTGGAGTTAGCACATGACACAGCAATCCCACTCCTAAATATTTATCCAAGAGGAGTGAAAACCACTATCCAAGCAAAAATTTGTACACAAATGTTCACTACAGCATTTTTTATATAATAGCCCAAAGCTAGTAATAACTCAAATGTCCATCGCCTGAAGAATGGATAAACAAGATGTGGTCTGTTCATACAAGGAAGTATTACTCAGCAATAAAATGGAATGAAATACTAATACGTGATTGGACCTCAGAAAACAGTAAGCTCAGTGAAAGAAGCCAGACACAAAAAGACCACACTGCACAATTCCATTTATGTGAAAAATCCAGAATAGGCAAATCCAGAGACAAAGACTGTATTGGTAATTGCCAGGGGCTGAGGGAAGGAAGTATGGGGGGTAACTGCTTAATGAGTATGCAATTTCATTTTGGGGTGCTGGAAATGTTCAGGAATTAGACAATGGTGATTGTTGCACAACATAGCAAATATATTAAAAACTAAAAATTATACTAAAAACCAAAGTGAATTGTACACTTCAAAATGGTTCATTTATATTATATGAACTGTACTTCAAAAACAAAACAAAACAACAGAATATACCCGAGCATAAATATTCCTGCATTTGGTGTGCCCAGGTGTCTGCCTGGGTGAGTCCATTCTGCAGCATCCAGGATGTCATCTGAGCTCGGGCCACAGGCACAGTAATGCATGGGACAGAGGTACGTGTTTGTATGTTTTAAACAATGCTTTTGTAATGAGAAAAGCAAGGTCTTCAAAAGTGTTAGGTAAAAATGAAATATATGGACTTCAAGCTGTATTACAAAGCTGTAGTCATCAAGACAGTATGGTACTGGCACAAAAACAGACACTCAGATCAATGGAACAGAATAGAGAACCCAGAAATGGACCCACAAACGGATGGCCAACTAATCTTTGACAAAGCAGGAAAGAATATCCAATGGAGTAAGACAGTCTCTTCAGCAAATGGTGCTGGGAAAACCGGACAGCGACATGCAGAAGAATGAACATGACCACTTTCTTACACCATACAGACAAATAAACTCAAAATGGGTGAAAGACCTAAACATAAGACAGGAAGCCATCAAAATCCTAGAGAAGAAAACAGACAACAACCTTTGTGACCTTGGCCACAGGAACTTCTTACTCAACACGTCTCCAGGGGCAAGGGAAACAAAAGCAAAAATGAATTATTGGGACCTCATCAAAATAAAAAGCTTCTGCACAATGAAGGAAAAACAGCAAAACGAAAAGGCAACCAACAGAATGGGAGAAGATATTTGCAAATGACATATCAGATAAAGGGTTAGTATCCAAAATCTATAAAGAACTTATCAAACTCAACACCCAAAAAACAAATAATCTAGTGAAGAAATGGGCAAAAGACATGAATGGACACTTCTCCAAAGAAGACCCCCAGATGGCCAACCGACACATGAAAAAATGCTCAACATCACTCATCATCAGGGAAACACAAATCAAAACCACAAAGAGATACCATCTTACACCTGTCAGAATGGCTAGCATTAACAACTTAGGCAACAACAGATGTTGGCGAGGATGCGGAGAAAGAGGATCTCTTTGCATCGTTGGTGGCAATGCAAGCTGGTGCAGCCACTCTGGAAAACAGTATGGAGGTCCCTCAGGAAATTGAAAATAGAACTCCCCTACGACCCAGCAATTGCACTACTATGTATTTATCCAATATATAGATGTGCTGTTTCAAAGGGGCACATGCACCCCAATGTTTATAGCAGCAATATCAACAATAGCCAAAGTATGGAAAGAGACCAAATGTCCATCGACTGATGAATGGATAAAGATGTGGTATACATATGCAGTGGAGTATTATTTGGCAATCAAAAAGCATGAAATTTTGCCATTTGCAACTACGTGGATTAGTCAGTCAGAGAAAGACAAATATCATATGACTTCACTCATATGAGGACTTTAAGACACAAGACAGATGAACATAAGGGAAGGAAAGCAAAAATAATACAAAAACAGGGAGGGAGACATAACATAAGAGACTCTTAAATATGGAGAACAGAGGGTTACTGGAGAGGTTGTGGGAGGGGAGGTGGGCTAAATGGGTAAGGGGCATTAAGGAATCTACTCCTGAAATCATTGCTGCACTATATGCTAAGTAACTTGAATGTAAATTTTAAAATTAAATTAAATGGTAAAAAACATATATACAGGATGCACGGTTAAATTTGAAGATAGATAGATAGATAGATAGATAGATAGATAAAATAAAAACTTCTCCCACCTGGCCACGCTGACTGCACACCAAGCAGTTTTCACATCAGAAGCTGAACCTCTGCATTCTCCCCAGGCCCATACTTTTCTTCAGCCAAGGGTCTCTTAATCCACTCATTTCAAGAAAACTCTTGATGGGAAGCTAGACACATCTGCTGTACATGATGGGCCACAAGCTGGAGCACGGGGTGATGCTTTATGGTGTCTCAAGCCCCCGGGCACTGCCAGTACTGATTTACAGGTGGGAAGCTGTGACTTGGCAAGGGCACAGGGTGTGCCCCGCTCTGTCTGACCATGGAACCGTGTCCTCCACACTCAGTTTAGCCACTGGCTCCCACTGCCATGCACAGCATTCAGCTTCTGCCTCTCACAGGCATGGGCTTCGCCCTCTGGTGGGTGAATGCCAGTCACAGAGAGCTGTGAAAAGCAGGCCCATCCCACCCACCTCCCCAGCGTCCTCTGCACCCCCTCAGCCTCTGCCTCTAGGCACCAAAAGTTCTGCAGAGTTCCCTGGTCAGCCTCCCAAAGATCAGGCTGACCTTGCAGGGGGCCAACTACAGAATTGTGGGGGAAGCCATAAGCACGGATGTGGGGACTATCACTCTTCTCTTCCTCATACAGCTGTCACTCCAGAGCGAACTCTGGCCCCTCACAGAGAGGAGAGGGGCCCCACAGTGAGCGCCATGCAGCAGGAGGGAAGGCACTCAGGTTTCTGTGTATCATCCCTGGGGAGGAACCAGGGCTTCCACAAATGTACATCCTGGAAGCCTCTTAGCCAGGATCCAGGTCTCTCTGACAGGACACCAGGTCACTGCATTCCAGGTGTGAAGGACAGTGAGTGGGACCTGGGTGCCTGCCATGCCTCTGCCCCAGGGCTTCCAGTAAATGCTTCCCTACAGGGTCATGGCTGCTGGCCTCATACCCTGGTTTGCACAATAGCTGGCGGCCAGAGCAGGTTCCCCAGGCCAGCATTCTACATGACCTCCTGGAACCTTAGGGACCCAGAGGCCAAGGACCCACCAGGGTTGAAGAACACATCTGGGACAGCCTGGCCAACTGGAGACAGCCAATCACCAAGGAATCAGTGGACAGGCCACGGGATGGGTGGTCTAGAGTGTCAGGTCACTCAGGACTGGACAGATGCCACCGAATAAAGCTGTAGTGGACTGAATGGTCCCCCCACCCCCAAAAGATACATCCATACCCTAACCCCCAGAACCTGTGAAAGTACCTTAGCTGGGAAAGGAGTTTTGCACATGTAGTTAAGGATCTTGAGATGAGATCATCCTGAACTCCCTGCGTGGGTCCTAAATCCAAAAATAAGAATCCTTATAAGAGAGAGACAGAGAGAAGAGAAGGCCAAGATTGAGTGTTGGCGCCATGACCCAAGTTACAAATGGACCCACCAGGTGCCAGGACAGTTGCATGGGATGGTTTCCACCTCAGAGCCTTAAGAGTGGAGCCCTGCTGACATCTTTATTTCAGACTTCTGGCCTCCAAAACTGAGAATAAATTTCTCTTGTTTTAAGCCACCTAATTGGTAATAATTTATTATAACAGCCACAGAATATTAATATGGAGACTGGTCCAGCACCCTTCATAGGATGAGTGGGTTATGTGGGGGAGCTCTCCTGATCCGTGCTGATGGAGAGGATCAGGTAAGACTGGGTGGTCCCAGGAAAAAGGAGCAGCTCCCACCTAGCAGGAAGGCACCCCAAACTTACAGGATGTGGGGACCAAGGGCCAACCATTAGCCATGTACCCAGGGCATCTCCAGAACTGTCCCCAGACACCCTGCTCCCATAGGTATCTTCCTCTGTTCATCTACGGTGACAGAAACCTGCCTCCCAGCACTAGACAGCAGATGGAAGCTGCAGACCAGGGAAGAGTCTCCCTGCCTCTCTTGCCCTGCTCCCAGTCTACACCTTTAAACTGCCCTACTTGTCCCTGGATGACCTTCCTTCCAGTCACGGACCTGAGGGCTCCTGGGAGCCTGTCCCCAACCCTGCACTGCAGCTGTCCCAGTGACCTCTCATCTGCCCTGGATGAGCATGCCCTGCACCCTGAGTGCTCACCCAGTCTTTCTATGGGTTTCCGGGGCTGCTGGTGGATGGGACCAGGGCACAAAGCAGCCACCTTGGGGCAAACAGGGGGCTGAGAGATGAACGTGTCCCAGGCTGAGCCCTGAAGAACATGACAACAGCACACCGGAAAAAGGTTAGTGGGGCTGACCTTACTCAGAGCTTGGGCACAGCCCACTGAGGCTGATAACCATCTGCCCTATTCTACACTGTACACGCAGTGCATGACCCCATAGGGCAGGAGTGCCCCGAGTGCGGGCAAAACTCCGTTCTGTGCCTGTCCTCCCCACGGTGCCTCCATCTTCCTGGCCCTGGCCCTGGAGGACACGGAAGTTTCAGCACTCTCAGGCCATCTACCGTGTCTGGGTCGGTGGGTGCGGCGGAGCCAACCGGGGGATCCTTACAGGGCTTGAATGAACAGGAGGAAAATCAAATTAGTGAGGTGAAGAATAACAAACGCGGGGTAGCGCCACACTTAACTGGGACTGAAGGAGGAAGAGGAGCCGCTGTGTCTGGGGACAAGTAAAGGGAAACGGCAAGCGCAAAGGACGGGAGGCGGGACTGGAGGCAGTCGGGAGGCCGCGTCGGCCAAGCGGAGGATATGGGCTTGATTTTGAGAGTCGCGACGACGGGTCCTGGGCCGGGTGCCTCTCACGTGGGCCTCAGTCTCCACACTCAAGATTGGGCACGCGGGAGCCAGAACTAGGGCCGCCCCGCCGCCGGAACTGAAGGCCGCACCTGCAGTGGCCAGCCCGGACCCTGGGCTAGCGGACCGGAAACGCGCGGCCTCTGCCGGGAGCCCTACGCGCCAGGGTGTGGAGGGAACAGGGGGCGGCGGCCGCGCTGAGCGCCCGGAGGAGCCCGCCTCGCAAGCTGGGGTCGCGGGTACGCGCCGAACGCCACATACCAGCTGGGGGGCGGCCCGCCCGGGTGCTCTGGTCCCCGCCTCGCACGCAGCACGAAGCCTTCTTCCCTCTTCCTACGGGCCGTCGCGGCACTGAGGAACCAGTGCCTCCGCCGGAGAGCCGGAGCCCTCGCGAGGGCTGTAGGGAAACGTAGTCCTGCCGCCCCGGCTGTCCAACCCCAGGACTCCCGGCTGTCATGGCAACCGCGGCCATCCACACCCAGTAGGCGAGGCGTGAACTTGCGTGGTCGCCCGGGAAACGGCGGCCCAGACAAACGAGCAGTGCCGCCTGTCCGAGCCAAGCGGGTGTTTGATAGCCCTTGCTTCGAGTCAGACTTCTGGGAGTTCGGGCCCCAGAAACGATCTGCCATTTGCAGCCTCGCTAGGGGAACAAGAGTTGGGGGTGGGAGACACGTGGGTAGCTCTGAAAAGCCTGGGTGAGCGGGCTATTCTCTAGACCAATGAAATCGCTGGAACCTCTGGGTTGGGGCTCGAGCATGTGTGTCAAAACTCCACAGTTGATTCTAATATGTGCCCCATTTGAGAACCCCCAGCTCCAAAGGTGACGCTAACCCTGCTTGCTCAGGATGGGCTGGTGAGGCCTCCCCAGCCATTTATGTCACCCTCATCTTCTGCTCATTATCTCGTGGCTCCTGCCTCACATAAACACATCTAATTTTGTTGAGCTGATTCACCTCATGTATGGCATCCAGCAACCCATCCTGACTGCCCCAACTTTCTGCTCCTGCTGTGTGTGTGTGTGTGTGTGTGTGTGTGTGTGTGTGTGTGTCTCAGGAGGCACTGGGCTTATCCCACTCCCTTTCTTGATGCTCTGGGTATCTGGACATTGAATGCTCTGACTCAGGGTCTTCTGTCTCCCTGTCCGGGGACAAAGTCAGGGCTCGGTATGGAGTCCTGTGTGGAACCTACCATGCCGAAGGATGATGGATGGAGCAGTCGCTGAGGAGCACTTGGAGGGCCGCTGCCCATGTGCCTACCCAGGTACACACGAAGGACTTGCCCACAGTTGCCGCACACGAAGGAGTGCAACTGCTGGCTATGTGGGTGCCCCAGTGAGTGAGCCCTTTCCACCAATGGCCGAAGGCCCCGTGCACTCCCTGGGGCCTCTCACTGCCGGGTCCTCTGGTGCTCGATGAGGATTACCAAAATTGGGACTTCTCGTGCCCATGGGTGCAGTTGTTGAAGGAGCTTCAAGCTCTTGCAAAAAAGTTCTGCTCTGGCTCCACAGAAAGGGCCTCTCCTCAGAATGAATTATCCGGTTTCTGCCCACCACACAAAGGCCTTATTGCTGTTGAGGCAGGCATGAGTCTGCTTGCACTCAGGGGGTTGCAGCTCCAATTGAAGGTGGGTACTGGCATTGGGGGTGTGTCTAGATGGGGGCTAGCTACAGGGTCTGTGGAAGATCTGCATGCCCTCCCCGTTTTTATAGAACCCTGCTGCCTAAGTGCACTGCCCCACACCCCAGGGCTAATGCTGGGAGCAGCACCAGGAAAGCACCTCACGACATTCACTGGTCACATACACAGAGCTTCAGGAGTGAGAACCCTGGTCATGCAGGTTACTAGAGAGGAAGTGGGAGTCCCACATGAGGAACCCAACTCCCTCAAATTGTCAGTCACTGGACTGGGGCTTGCGCCAAAGTCACAGACCTGGGAGCCTGCATCCTAGGAAAGTTGTCTGGCCACCTACCACGCCCTTTACACAGGCCGCTTACCTGAGAGGGGATAGCACATCTCTGTCCTCTGCCAGGAGTCTTGGCTCCACCTTGGGTCTCTCCTAAAGGCCCAATGCAGCTCACTGGAGTCAGTCTCAGGGACTCTTGTGAATTTTAGCTATGCAAGGTGACCATCCCCCCCGCTATTTCCCACCCCATGGGGTTTTATGGCAAGACCTCCCTCCTGCTCTCCAATGCACAGCAGGCCACTCTTTCAAGTTCTATACAGACGTCCATTATCAAGTAACCACCAGCAGCCCAGGGCATAGGATCCAAACTGGCCTTGTCTGATTCTGTTCTCATTTCTATGCTGAAGGGGGAAACTGATGGGGCGCCTGGGTGGCGCAGTCGGTTAAGCGTCCGACTTCAGCTCAGGTCACGATCTCGCGGTCCGTGAGTTCGAGCCCCGCGTCAGGCTCTGGGCTGATGGCTCAGAGCCTGGAGCCTGCTTCCGATTCTGTGTCTCCCTCCCTCTCTGCCCCTCCCCCGTTCATGCTCTCTGTCTCAAAAATAAATAAACGTTAAAAAAAAAAAATGAAGGGGGAAACTGAGGTTTAGGGGGTGGTGCCTTCTCAGCTTCTGAAGAGAAAGGGGCAGGGTTGGGAGCCTCCCTCTGGATCCTGCTGAGTGCAAGGGTAACTGGTGCCTCTGCCTCTCAGCTTCCCTGCTTTCCCCAGCTAGCACCTCCCCAGAAACCCTAACCGCAGGATGAGGTAGGGCCCCTAAGGATCACAAAGTATTCTGCCAGGACCAGGTAGGAGTTCACTTATCCCCTCCTCATCCCCCATAGACCCCAGTGGTAGGCCCAAGGCTGCTGTTTGCACGCACCACGACAGGGAAGCGATAAGGGCCAGAGGCTGCAGGGGCTGGGGATATTGGTGCCCCCTTGCAGCCTGGGATCTAACCCCCTGCTTAGGCCACCTTCAGGGTATGTCCTTCTGAACAATGGCATGAACTGTGACGGACAACAGTCCAAGGAGGCCCAGAGTCTCTGGTCTAAAACACTCCCGAAATTGGGGTAGGGGCAGGGGCAGAGCCCTTACAATCGGTAAACAAACAGCTACTGAGCCCATACTATAAGCATGCTCACAGGGTGGTGGGCAAGTGGGTCACTGGAGATCTATCTATGCAGGACCCCTTCGGTCAAGTGGCTGAGCCCTTTGGGGTCTGGCTAGAAGAAACATCCCCTTGGAGGCAGAGACCTCATCAGGAGGTAAGGAGCTCCATGCTGCCCCATTATCCTCCCACCAGCCGGCTTGGGTGAGCAACCACAGTGTTCGCTGCCTCTTGCCTCTGGCAAGCCAACCAAAACAAGTCCACGTCCCAGCTAGACTCCAGGGTCTAGGTTTAGGAGGCGACAAACAGGAGGGGGATGTGTAGGGCCGGCACAAGATCTTCGAGTTGGCCACATGGTCAAGGGTGGGGCACCCACTACCCGTGCCGACCCCCCTGCACCCGTCCATTGATCTCGCATCAACGCATGGCCGAGATGCATCAAACAGTGGGGTTTGACCCCCAGGCCACCTGCTGGACACAGCACCTGGTCCCACGTCCGGAGCTCCTCCCCTACCCTCAAGCTATGAAGAGGCGGCTGGAGCTTCAGGGGTCGAAGAGAGATGATGGGGGTACCCTGGCATGGGGTGAAGAGAGGTCAAACCAGAAAGGGCCCCCTCTGGGAGGCTCAGACCCGCAGCAACCCCGGGCGTGCAAGCGTGGGGGAGGCCGACCTGGGAGAGGGGCTCGCGCATGCACGTGGGGGGGGGGGGCAGGACCAGCGGAGGGCAATCGTGACCACCAGGCTCACTCTTCCTTCCCGAGCCTACAGCGAGCGCGTGCCTGTGAAGCGACTGTAACCTGGACGAGGAGCGAGAGGGGTACCGAACCGGATGCCCTACTCAAAACCGGCGGCAGGTGGGGCGTGGAGCCCGCGGCGGAACACGGTGGAGAGCGCGAGCCTGACTTCCGCCGTCACTAGACATGGCGGCTTGGCCTCAGAGAATTCTCTGAGCTTGTGCAAGCCCCACCTCCCCCCCCATCCTCCCCCCTCCACCGCCCCAAGAAGGAAAGTACTGGAGGTTAGAACAGCCGCCAGGCACGCTTATGGGGCCGCTTCTGCAAGTGCGCGTGCGCAAAGGATTTACGGCTTTCCTTTGCGCCTTCACATTCTTGTTCCGGATTGGCCCTTGAACAAACCGTGTCATTTTGCGCACGCATTGTCCCCTCTGACCCGGAAGTTTTCACCTTAGCTAAAAGCGTCGGCCCGCGACTCGCGGTCTCTTCCTGTCTGTGCCAGGGCAGCGCGTGGTGCGCGCCGAGTGATTGTGACTCCCCGGCTGCGCCCCCAGGTGAGGCGGCCGCGGGGTTGGGGGTCCGAGGGACGATTCAGGATCTTTTGGGGAGTCTTCATCGATCCTCGAGGCCCGGGGCTTCCCTGGGGGGTGGGCTCTTTCCTTTCTCTGGAAAATGTGCTGAGAAAACGCGGAGGCGAAGGAAAGTTATTCTTTCTTTGGCGTTCCGCTACCTCCGTAGCTTTACCCTGCAGCAGGGCTCGGATATAGTGGTTTGGCCCCTGCAGGCATACTTTGAAATAGGACGTTGCTGTTATTTTTATATGCGTGATGCACTTTGTGGCATATACACAGTTTTTTCTTTAGTAGCAGCCCCTTGGTGCTTGCCAAATGCCCCCTTGGTGTCGGACACGAGCGGTAGCCTTTGCTTTGATTTTGCACGGAATTCGTGTAGTGATCTTGATGACATATAAACGGTTCTGTTTTATGGAAGAGGGAGCAGAGTCTAAATTAGTTTGACACTCCTAGCGTGGCAGAGCTCGTTAATGACGTGGCTGGGATTTGAACTTGAGCGGGTGCAATGTTACGGTATTTGGCATCTACTGTCTCGATACGGCCCGCGCAGCAGCTGTTGACCCAGGCCTGCCACCAGCTCTCCTTGGTGAGAGACAGCTGTTTCTTGCTGACAGCTAACTGGTTCTTCTAAGACTCAGAAAGATGGACCCGGATGTTTACAACCTTTCTTGGTTCCACATAACTTCCCAACTTACAGGTTGTGGGTTAGTCTCACAGTGGTGGGTGTGCGTGGGCTCTGACAGTCTGTTCCTAGGATGACGGAGTGGGAGACAGCTGCACCTGCAGTGGCGGAGACCCCTGACATCAAGCTCTTTGGGAAATGGAGCACCGATGATGTGCAGATCAATGACATTTCCTTGCAGGTGAGGGGGCCGTGTGGTGGTTGTGCTACCCAGTTGGGTTTTGGGGCACACACGGATTCTTTCAGGAGGGGTCCCTGGAAACTTGTAGCTGTAAAGTTGAAAACCTGACAGGTAAAGGAGGGCTCCCTGGACCATCACACCTACATGTCCATTTTTTCCTTGTGTTCTTTTCATCTGTACACAAGATGGTTCCTTTCTCAGAGGTCACATCACATCCCACCCCACAGGGTTTTTGTGTGGGTGTTTTGGGGTTTTTTTGTTGTTTGTTTTTGGATCATTATTTTGCATGTGAAAATCCAGTTGTCCCAACACTATTTGGTTTTTGTTTTTAGAGTTTTGTGCATCTTACTTAGCAAATTTAGGCTATAAGTTGTCTTAAGTTAAATCTTTCATACATAATAATAAGTTTGTCTGAATGCCACCATATGTTGAAAAGAATATTTGCCCTGTTGAATGGTCTTAGTATCGTTGAAAATGAGTTGAGCCTAGCTATATGATATGGGTTTATTTTTGGACTCCATTCTTTTCTGTTCTGTAAATCTATCCTTAAGCCAGTACCACACTGTCTTGATCACTGTAGTTTTGTAGTAGGTTTTGAAAGCAGGAAATCGGTGGGAGTCCTCCCAGCTTGTCTTAACCCCTATATTGTTTTACGCTGGGCCTCATTAGGACTTTTGTGGGCCTTTCGTTAAAAAGAAATTATATTCTGTAATTTCGTTGGTATAAAGGCAAATACGGTTTGAATTGTTTCTATTCCTTTTTCATTTTAAAAGAAACGAAAACATTTTTTGTTGTTCTATACATATCATGGGATCTAGGCACTGTGCCTCATGGAGGATTCGGTCCTGTTTTTCACCCCGGATAGTTTGTAGTTCTGTTTTCCTTCATTTCTTTGTTCTGCGAGGGCGAGATAGCAAATATTTTAGTCTTTGTGGGTCATATGTGGTAGATATGTGTTGCGAGTGTAAGTGATGGAATGATCTTTGGGTGTATTTCATAGCGGAACAATTGACAGTAGTCTTCACGTACGTGTAATTCCTCTGATTCCAACACCCCTGAACATTTTGGTGTTTTCTAGACATTTTCGTTAGAAATGATACATGTGTATATAGGAGAGATTGACGAATAATTGTGTGTGTGTTTAGAGAGAGTGGGGAAGGTGGTAGAGAGGGGGAGACACAGAATCCAAAGCAGACTCCAGGCTCTGAGCTGTCAGCACAGAGCCCGACACGGGCTCCAACTGGTGAACCATGAGTTCGTGACCTGAGCTGACGTCGGACGCTTAACTGACTGAGCCACCCAGGCGCCCCAAATAATTGTTTTAAAACAGTAGTTCTCTGGAGTGATTTCCCCCCACCTCCTTTAGGGGACAGATGGCAATGTTGGCTTACATTTTTGGGTGTTGAAACTGAGAAGGGTGTTACTAGCATACTGGATGCTGCTAAACATCCTGCAGTGTGTGGGGCAGCCCTTACACAAAGAATGTTCTGATTTAAAATGCCTATGCTGCAAAGTTTGCGGAGCACTCTATTTAATGTTTACTTTTATATTTGGGAGAGACAGAGTGCAAGTGGGGCAGGGGCTGAGAGAGAGGGAGACACAGAATTCGAAGTGGTCTCCAGGCTCCAAGCTGTCAGCACAGAGCCCAGCATGGGGCTCAAACTCACGAACCATGAGATCATGACCTGAGCTGAAATTAGAAGCTTAACCGACCGAGTCACCCAGGCACCCCAAGGAGCACCTTAAAATGAGATCATGAGGGGCACCTGGATAGCTCAGTCGGTTAAGTGTCTGACTTTGGCTCAGGTCATGATCTCACAGTTTGTGAGTTCAAGCCCCGCGTTGGGCTCTATGCTGTCAGCTCAGAGCCTGGAGCCTGCTTCAGATTCTGTGTCTCCTTCTCTCTCTGCCCCTCCCCCACTTGTGCTCTGTCTCAAAAATTAATAAATGTAAAAAAAATTTTTTTTTTTAATGAGATCAAGAGCTGTAATCTTGGTTTTCCATCTTCCTTCCTCCTATTATAAGGGAAACACTCTTTTTAGTGACTTGGTAAAGGTACTTTTTGGGGATTTATTGTTTTGTGGCACACGGGCCTCACAGTCAAGCCCCCACGGGTGGACGGGGGCTATCCAGAGGTGGTGCTCAGTCCTTCTGGTTCCTGGCCATCCTGCTCCTGACCATGATCCCTCCATCCTCTCTCCCTGCTGCCCTAGGATTACATTGCTGTGAAGGAGAAGTATGCCAAGTACCTGCCCCACAGTGCAGGACGCTACGCGGCCAAGCGCTTCCGCAAGGCACAGTGCCCCATTGTGGAGCGCCTCACCAACTCAATGATGATGCATGGCCGTAACAATGGCAAGAAGCTCATGACCGTGCGCATTGTTAAGCATGCCTTCGAAATCATCCATCTGCTCACTGGTGAGGTAGGGCTCTGAGGCCTGATGAGGCAGAGAGTGCCCTTAGTACACCATAAAGCCAACAGCTACCCCATGGCAAGCATGCCGGGGTCTGCCAAGTTTTAGGAGTGAGGACACCGGGGAGGGACGTAGGTTGGGTGTCAGGTTCATGGCTGCCTTCTCTTAGAACCCCCTGCAGGTCTTGGTGAATGCGATTATTAACAGCGGTCCCCGGGAGGACTCAACCCGCATTGGACGAGCTGGAACAGTGAGGCGTCAGGCTGTCGACGTGTCCCCCCTGCGCCGTGTGAATCAGGTGGGCCTGGGGCTTTAGGCACATATGGATTGACGGGAACACCACTGGGCTCCGGTGTGGTTCTGCCTGGGGCAGATTGGCAAGTGGGAAGGTTTGTCCTTCCTGTGTGTTTTACTCAAAGTGGCCTTTCCTCCAGGAAGCCTTCCTGCATTTCCATCCCTCTGATGGCAGATTCTAGCTCTGGCCCCTTCCCTGAGCAACAGTTGCCTGAGGCACAGTTTCATTTGAGTATATTTTTACATACCATGTGTGGGTATATATTTTTTCACAGACCATTTGAGAATCAGTTGCAGGCATTGTAAACATTTTCCCCTTAACACTTCAGTGGATGTCTCCTAGGAACAAGCATATTCTGTCCCCACCATCAGCCTCAAGGAGTTTAACAGTGGTAGAATTATCTGATCATCCCATCACTGCAGCTGTCCCTAGCATACCTTACAGTTGTCTGTTTATTTTTTTAAATGTTTATTTTTTAATGTTCGTGTATTTAAATTTTTTTTAATGTTTATTTTAGAGCATGCACGAGTCAGTGGCGGGGGAGGGGTGGGGGGAGCAGGGGGCAGTGCAGACAGAGGAGACAGAATCTGAAGCAGGCTCTAGGCTCTGAGCTGTCAGTACAGAGCCCTTTGTGGAGCTTTAACTCACAAGCTGAGGTAATGACCTGAGCCAGAGTCGGATGCCTGAGCCACTCAGGTGACCCTAATGTTTATTTTAGAGCTGGGGGGGGGGGCAGAGAGGGGTACAGAGCGTTGAAAACTGGCTCTGTGCTGACATCAGAGAGCCTGATGCAGGGCTCTGATTCACAAACTGTGACAACGTAGCCTGAGCTGAAGTTGGACGCTTACCCAACTGAGCCACCCAGGTGCCTGTCTTAATGTTTCTTTGTTTTTATGAGAGTACATGCACGAGTGGGGGAGGAGCAGAGAAGGGGAGACAGGATCCCAAGCTGGGCTCTGCGCTGATAGCAGAAAGCCCATTGTGGGGTTTGTATTCATGAACTGTGAGCCGAAGTCAGATGCTTATCCAGCTGAGCCACCCAGGTGCCCCTATAGTAGCTGTCCATTTTTAATCGGAGGTCCAGGTCAAGAGCACACACTGCATTGCATTTCCCTGGGGTGGTGGGTTTCAAATCTCCTGTAATCAGGAGCTTTTGTGTCTACGCTTGTTTTTGTGGCCCTTGGTCTGATCCCAGATAGGCAGCATGCCACCTGGGCAGCCTGTGGGCTCCTGCTGTGTCTTGACTCAGTGGGCCAGTGGATGGCAACATGGTAACTGACATTTGTTGGGATCACAGAGTACTGGAGGACAGTGGTCCTATCTGCTTTGGGGGCACCCCTGCCCCCAGGCTTAACTGACCCCTGTGCTCCCTAGGCCATCTGGCTGCTGTGCACAGGTGCCCGTGAGGCCGCCTTCCGGAACATCAAGACCATTGCTGAGTGCCTAGCAGATGAGCTCATCAATGCAGCCAAGGTGAGTGAGGACACTGGGGTGGGGGTCAGTTCAAGAAAAGGCTCTTCCAGCATTCCAAACTAACCATCTATTTCCTTGCAGGGCTCTTCCAATTCCTATGCTATCAAGAAGAAGGATGAGCTGGAACGTGTGGCCAAGTCCAACCGTTGATCTTCTGGCTATGGCTCCAATAAATCTGTCTGCTCTTGGGGCAGCCTCACCCACCTGTGCCAATGTCTGTCCTTGTGTGGCTCCAGGAACTAGAGTGGGGATGGCAGTGTCCTGAGGAGCTGCCCACACTTCTGGCATGTGTTTTGGTCTGTGGGGACCTGGGATCACCAGGGAAATATTCTGTCCAGGAAGCAGCACTGACTCAGGACAATGGCACCCCGGGGTGCAAGCCTGGCCACCTGGAGTGTTCCGTGGATGTTGGAAATGAGACGGGTGGGGTTGTCCTGGCAGAGATGTCACTGTAGTCTGGGGAGGGGCTTGGTGGTTGTCCATGATATCTGGGTGGCTGCCCACCATCCTGAGAGGCATGTTCCCTGGAAGGAGCTCCAGGGAGAGGAATCCAAGGCCACAACCGTTTCCAGCCCCCTGTCTGCTTGTTTGGGGCCAGCTCTGTCCAGTCCACTGTGGTGTCTGCCCACCTTCCACCCCAGGACTCCAGAGGTTCCTTGGTTCTGGCCAGGTTCCCCCAGGGGTTCCAGGCTGCCTCTCCAGTCATTTTGGGTGGTCAACACTGCAACCCAATCCTGGGCATCCTGTAGAGCCACTGCCACACTAGGCTTCTGATTGTACTGGGTGGCTGGGAAGTGGGTTCCTGAGGTGTTGAAGGCTTGGTTGCAGGGGTGTTGTGGGGGGGGGGGGATTATTGCCCACCCACGAGGCCAGACTCTCCCTGCCCTGTCAGTCTGCCATCCCTCACCTGCCGCCCCCAACATCCTGCCAAGGTCAGGCTTGGTGTTCATGCTGGAGGGACCTGTCTGGGGGGCAGGGCAGGCGGTCAAACAGGTCTGGTGGGTACCTTGGGAACCTGGGATCTGGAGGGAGTGGTACCAAGGCAGCACCCTCCCGCAGGGAGGGGCACCTAGTATGCAGTTGCTGGTAGGCAGAGGACTGGGGTCAGAATTGGAAGGGACGTGCCAGCCAAAGGGAGGAGGCATCAACAGGTAGGAAGAGCCCAAAGGTCAGCTGGGGTCTGTCATTGTCTAGTTGGGACCCTCTGTCACCTGTTGGGCTTTCAACATTGCTCTGTCCTGCTGGGCTCCAATCCTGAAGTTTGGGTGTCCTCTTACCTCATCTTCCTCTCCTGGAGTCTGTGGACTCCCCAGAGTCAGTTCTTTTGGTGGGTGGGGGCATCCCCTTCTTTGCTCCTCTTGGTGTTGGATCCTCATTGCCTAGGGTCCTGCCTGGTGACTCAGGTCCTCTCTGCTATCCTCTCTGGGACCTTTTGAGTCTGTAACTCAGGATCTGGGCCCCCTGAGTCCATCCCAGTGTCTGTCCCTGTCCCC